>NC_142026.1:14042133-14342133 GCF_982192425.1 Myodes glareolus
CACACTAGGAGCTGCATGCAAATTTTCATTTTATTAAAACCAAGGGAAGCCCATCCATTTACAATTTTTTGCTTGTTGTGGTTTTTGGTTTTTCAAGACAGGGTTTCTCCGTGTACCCCAGACTGTCCTGGAACTCACTCTGTAGAACAGGCTGGCCTCAAACTCAGAGATAAGCCTGCTTCTGCCTCCGAGTGCTGTGATTAAAGGTGTGTAATATTTATTTGCTTGTTTCATCATGAGGAAATCTATAACTGGTATCTGAACAACTTGGTAAGAAAAGGTCTTTAACCTATCAATTTCTTCTTTTTTGGTGCCTACTGCACATAAACATTACATTTAAATCTCCATTTGTCTGGTTATGATTTTTGAGCAAAAATCTCACTGGGTAGCCCAAGCTGCCTTCGCCTCCTGACTACCAGAATTACAGGCGTATACCACTATGCCTGGAACACACTTTATGTGGATTTTGTTTTGTTTTAGGTTTTTCAAGATAGGGTTTTGGTTTTTTGTTGCTGCTGTTGTTTTGTTTTTCTGTTTGTTTGTTTGATTTCTTTTTTTTGCTGTTGCTGTTGTTTTGTTTTGTTTTGTTTTTGGGTGGAGCCTTGGCTGTCATAGAACTAGTTCTATAGAACAGGCTGGCCTTGAACTCACAGAGATCTGCCTGCCTCTGCCTCCAGAGTGCTGGGAATTAAAGGTGTGTGCCACTACCGCACAGCTCACTTTAACGCCTCTTAAAGACTGGTTACTATATAGAAATGAGTGGGCATGGATACAGGAGGCCATTAAACTACTGAGAGTGTCCACAAGGAGGAGACTGGCAATAGGAATGGGCAAATTGTGCAATCTATGGTTGGGAGTCACCTTGTTTCCTTACCAGTCATTTCTAGAGTGTAAGGCCATGACAGGTCTTCTGGCTGGGAAAGATCATGAAGGTCACAGTGTTTGGCAACGGTGACGGAACACAACAAGTAAATGAAGCATCTTTGACCCCTCCCCTTCTATCCCTTCCCAGGAATCTTGGCGGCCAAGTACCCTTTTATCCCAGCTTGCCTTTCTTTGCTGATCTCTCCTTGGTGCCTCTGCTCAAACCTGCACTGGTCACACTGGTTTATTGAGACACAGGCAGACACTGATGCCCAATCTCTCATCTACATCACAGATAACTCCTGTCCAGCTTCTCTCCTGAACCCCAAACTCTCACATCACACTGATGACTTAGTTTCTCCACTGCAATGCCAAAGAACTCCTAAAGTCAGTGCATTCAGACATCGCTCCTGCTTTCCACTTGGATGCCAGCCACTGCTGTCCTCTCAGCCCGCCCCTCCTCGTCCTCACTGATGGCCACTCTGTTTAGCCCCAGACCGTGGGAGTTAAGCTAATCCCCTTTCTCAAACAAAGCATTGAATTCATCAAGAAAGCCTGAGTTTGATGCCTTATTGTAAAAAAAAAAAAAAGTAAATAAATACAGTGGGCTATATCAAGAAATATAACACACACACACACACACACACACACACACACAGTCTTTCTTGAGACAGAGTCTCATTGAGTAGGCCTGGTTGACCTAGAATTCACTGTGTAGACCAAGCTGTTCTCAAGCTCACAGAGACCAGCCTGCCTCTGCCTCTCCCCTAAGTGCTAGAATTAAAGGTGTGTGTTACCATCCTCAACCATAAATAAATCTTTTTTAAAAATGTTTTAAAGAAAATAACTAAAATTTCAGAAGAAAAACACATTAGACAAAATTTAAATAGTCAAACAATAGAGTTTCTTTGAAAGACATCACACTGTGGTACCGGCGTCCGGAACAGGCTCTCTCTGACCATGTCCTGTATTGTTGCCTCAGTGCCTGCTTATCACCTCAGTACAGGCCGTGTAAACTAGGGCTTCACCTCCCCAAGGTGCATCATAGAAACCAGAACCTCTTTTCCCCAAAGCAAGCAGCAAAGCCTTGAAACATGGACATTATGTTGTCTTTCTGTCTTGGAGGGGATCCTACAAAAAACAAAATGCTTTTGTCTGTCTCGCCGCCACACGTATGGAAAGAAGGAAGGCCATACAAAGAGCAGACAGACTTTGCCCAGTTCCCTTCCTGAGCTGGCAAGGCTCAGTCATATCATTGTGGTCCAGTCACATTCCTGAACAGCCGCCCTTGCTTGCAACATCAGGCTTGTAACCAAAAACAGGCAGTTTGTATTCCACGATCTAATCATGCCATTCCTGGGGTTATACCTGCGGGGACCAAAGTCAACACACAACAGAGAGTTGTGGCCCACCCCCCGTGTTTACTATTCACAACAGACAAATTAAGTGCTCAGCTTAGGTATTCACCAGCGGAAGTGCAGATACAGAGTACGTGCCCTGGGTACATCGTGGAGGACTGCTCGGCCACTGAACAAAATCTGGTCATTTACAGGGAAACAGATTGAGCCAGAGAACACGGATTGAGCCAGAAATCACCATATTAAGCAAAGCAAGCCAAACTTAGAAAGACAAATAATACAGATTTGTCTCCCATACATGAGTCCAGATGTCTTCTGAAGGTGGGGATGTAAAGCAGTGACTCTTTTGAGAAGAGCAAGCGACCCAGTGAGGGGAGAGGGGAGTGGGTGGGGATGGATACCATTAAAGCACATTGTATACATGTGCAAGAAGTCAGAAACCCATTATTTTGTCCAATTAACATGCAGTTTTCTTAAGCATATAGTTCACTTTGGCTCTTCTCTCTTGGAAGGCTCCCATGTTGGACCAAATTTACTCAGATTTCTTATGGTTTTTTTTCTTGTTAATGTATTTTGGTACAGGATATCCACTGTGACCCTTACTCACGGACCGGAAGGAGTTCACAGACTCTACAACATCTAAAAAGAAGTATACTCAAAATGAGTAACTGAAATAGTAGACAAGCAAGTGTAAAAAGACCCTATATAATAAAAAAGAAAATCAGAAACCCCCAGAGAGGCCTCCAGTCTCCTTCTCACTAACCACATCGCCAGGGAGAGGCAGAGTCACTGGCGGTCCACTGTGTAATGCTGCAGAATCATAGTTTTCCAGTCCACAGCTGGGGAAAACTGCATGTCAATTTTGTAAGTCCAGGGGTTGCTGTAAGGCTTCTGTGAAGGCCTTGTGAATTGTGAAGTGCTTTATAAAAATGAGTGATTTCAATGTGATGTTAAAATACTGGTTTACACTGGCCGTTAGCATGTAAAAAGCCTTGAGGGGTTCGAGGAAAATTGATTCTTCCTCCCTTAGCTGGCGACCTATAGACACAGGCAAGCAGGAGGAAGGTGGAAAGGGTCCCGGGAATTGTCTGCTTTCTGAAGGATGCTCGGTAGCTTAGTTTTCTATAGCTTAGCTTTCTGTACACAAAATGGCCTCAGAGATCTTCACTGACGTGGAGTGTTCCTGAAGGGTGAATGCAGACCACAGTTACTTAAATAATGACAGACTGAGTTCAGACGTAAAAACGTTGTCTTTGTAAACCCCGAAATAGATTATTTTTATTAATAGAGAGATCAACTAGCTGATATCTTAAAATTTCCATGACTAGAAAAGGAGCCAGACTCCAGCTGCAGTGGGGCTCCTTAAGTTCCCCCTTTCCGGCTTGCTTTGCGCATGAAAGTTTTGAAACATTAGCATCTCATCTCAAGAATCCGGAAACAGAAATAAATATGTGAAGATCATGCAAGCGGCTCCTCCAGCATGTAAAATACATACGCCTCAGAAAAAAAGGGTACTGCCCTCTAGCGTTCACAATGGTATCTGCAGATTTACGATCTTTGACCAATCTCCCTCCAAATGAGAAATCAAACGAGTACAGTATTCCAATGCAAGAAGACCATACAGAACAAGCTAAAGAGAATGAGTCATGAATTGTGATTAGAAAAGAGGGTTTAATGGCTTAGTGCGTTAAGGAAAGACAACCTCATTGATTACAAAATAGATTTCTGATCCTTTCCTCTTGCTAACCTATCTTGGTACAAAATTATCAGCTGTGACCTTTTATAAGGACAAGAGAGATATAACCTTTTCTTGACCCCTACAACATTAAAAATGAATTTATCCAAAGCAAATACATAAAGCAACAGAGGAGTCCGTTTTCTCTGAATGAAAATGTGCACGCACCTGTAACTTCAGGGGTTCACACCGTACTGGAGGGCTGGGTAGCCCAGGCTAAATGCTCGTCTAGCAGCACCCCAGGTCGTACCTGCCTGAAATTCTAAATTTAAAGATGAAGCTGGAGAACGGCATGGCAGTCAACAAAATAAGAGAGGAGTTTCTACATAGGCACAGGGAAACCTGCCTAATCACGGAATGAGGAACATGAAATTCGTGGTAGTCGTTTCCTGTGGGGTGAGGGGGGAGCCAATGGGATAGGGCAGAAACAGAGGCAACTTCTCGAACACAGCCAGGGCATCATTTCCTCGGCAACCGCTCAACCATAGACGGCATACCACCATTCTAATTCCGCTTGAGAACACATGTGAAAAGATCATTGATTTTCATTTTTTAATTTCCCACTCTTGTTTATATATTTAACATACTTACTTCCCCTTTTAAAGAAATCAATAAAACACTAAATTATTATTACATTTCAGTGATACATGATATGCTTTCATTAGCATCGTAAAAGGTGATATTTTTCTAAAACATACAAGTAGAGTTTCTGAGTAAAACGCTTAATGCTATATTGCATAAACTCATGCAAGCAATAATTTGAATAAGTTAAAATATTAATCTGGAACAGACCATTGCTCTCTTCACAGAGTCCTGAAGAAGAAAACTTTTATTTGTATGGTTCTAATTTGATTTCACGATAGAGAAAGAAGAAAAAGGGGGAAATTCTTCTGAAACTAATGTTATATTAGAACAAAATTTATTATCGATCCATAGTCATTGTATTATAAAATATGATGAAAGTTTAGCTAAGGTATTATTCTCTTTGGGGATCTCATCCACAGCAAAGTCAGCGTGAAGCCAGCTATGTCATTGCCTGAAAGCCTGACCCGAATAGATGCTTAATTGATTCCCGATTGTGGCTGCTGCAGCAGAGCCTCCCAGAGCATTCTGGGCTGCCTCTCAGCTCAGCCCTTCACAATGCAAAGCAGCAGGGATGAAATGGAACCTGAGGGAAATGGTGCAGCGCAGGTGCAGTGGAAGGAAGTGTGAGAGGATTAAAAAAAAAGCTACCTGTTCACCTGGGGAGGGGGGGACCAGAAAGTCTATGATGACCTCAGCATTACCCCACTGTGGAACTGTGTGCATTACTGGCTCCTGGGGTCAGATCAGAGGTCCAGGCCTGCCTGGGCTCTGCTGTCCAGGATAGATATTAACTTGTGAGGGCCTTGTAGCTCAACTTTGGACCGAGGAAGAACAGAACTCTCCATGTTATAGTGAAAAAAGGAGTCAGATCCTATCATTCTCAGCCTACAGTCTTCAGTAAAACCGGGTTTCTTGGTTTTGTTTTTTTTTTTTCTTTTTACTTTCATTAAAGTGACTTCCTAAGCAGCCATTGTGCCTCCCACTGCGAAGGGACCTTTCATCTGTCTCTTCCACCTTATTCCCGTCCTTACCCCACCCTGACCTACAAAGGAAAGCCTAACCTAGCCCCTCACCTCCTCACTTTAGGTCTTAGTCACCTATCCACGTGTTTGTTTGTTTATGGAGTGTGTGTTTGTGTGTGTGTGTGTGTGAGAGAGAGAGAGAGAGAGGGGGGGGTGAGAACTTGCAGGAACCGATTCTCTTCTTCTACAAAGTTTTCAAGGATGACAGATCAAACTCAAGTTCATCCGACTTGGAAGCAAATGTCTTTATATGCTGAACCATGTCCTACACCTTAGTTAGAGAGGTAAATAGTTACCTTTTCGACACCAGAATAAGAAAATCTGGGAGCAATTTTCTTTGTTCAGCCATTGACAAACACCTAGGAGCTTTTCTAATCCTGTACATACAAGTGTCTGGGGCTAGAAACCTCAACTCCAAGCACAATAAGCTGGGGGCACAGGGTTGGCATCAGCCCTGTGAATGGACCATGGGCAAGCTTATAGGTTTTGCTCACAACAATGACTAATTAAGAACTGGGTTGTCCTAAATGCCCCTCGACCAAAGAATGGATAAGGAAAATGTGGTACATTTACACAATGGAGTGCTACATAGCAGAAAAAAAAAATAATGACATCTTGAAATTTGCAGGCAAATGGATGAATCTAGAAAACATACTGAGTGAGGTAATCCATAAAGATAAATATAATATGTACTCATGCATAAGTGGATTTTAGACATAAAGCAAGGAAAAACCAGCCTACAATTCACAACCCCAGAGAACCTAGACAACAAAGAGGATCCTAAGAGAGACATATATGGATCTAATCTACATGAGAAGTAGAAAAAGACAAGATTTCCTGAGTAAGTTGAGAGCATGCGATCATGAGAGAGGATAGAGAGGAGGGCAGAGAAAGGGAGAGAAGTGGAAAAAATATATAGTTCAATAAAAACAATTTAAAAAAAGAATTGGGTTGTCATGGGTTCTAGTCTGACATCAACTCAGTAATTACTGACATACACTGTAGGTAAACCTTTCTTTCCCATCAACCAGTTCCCAAAAAAAAAAAACATTCAAAGACTTATTATTAATTATAAATGCTCAGTCAATAGCTCAGGCTTTTTACTAGCTGACTCTTACATTTTAAATTAGCCCATATCTACCCTCTGCCATGTGGCATGGTACCTTTTCTCAGTATGGCAAGTTCATCCCTTTCTCTCTGCATCTCTTCATGATTCTGAGATTCCTCCTCTTCCTCTTTGTGCTCCCTTTTAGTCTGAAAGCCCCCAACCTCTACCTGTACAGCTATTGGCCAGCAGCTTCTGTAGTAACCCAATCACAGTGACATATATTCACACAGTGTAAAGGAATAGTCCACAGTACACTCTTAGAGCAGTGTAATAAGATGGGGACATCCTGTGTGCTATTCCTGTCCTACATGTACATAAGAGGACACATCTGGTATATCAAATATTTCAATATTTTGTGCCTTCCTTACTTCTAAGCTACTTTTTTTTTCAGACAATGTCTCATGTATCCCAAACTGACCTCAGACTCTGAACCTTGACCTCTTCCTGATGAACGTTGATCTCTTCCACAATGGAAGTGATAATATTACAGAAATATGGAGTGTGCCACCATGGTTCCTTTATCCTCGGGACTTTGTGCATGCTAGGATAAAAACCAAGCTACACTTCCAGCCCCACAAAGCACATTCTACGTATACTGTATGATTTGTTCTCAAACCAACCCTGATTTAAAATTGTTCTCAGTCCACCGCTGGGAGAAGCCAGGGTAGGAAGTCAAGGCTGGAACTTAGAAGCAGCAACTGAAGCAGAAATCATGGAGAAACGGTGTTTACTGGCCCACCCTCCCTCAGTTGCTCACCTTGCTTTCTTAGACAATGTAAGCCCACCTGCCCAGGGGTAGCACCACTCCCTTATCAATCATTAATCAAGAAATTGCTCCCACAGGCATGCCCACAAGCCAATCTTACACAGGTAATTGAGCTAGTTAATAAAAAACTACCAACACAAAAGGCAAATGTATTTGTATTAATTAATCTATTTATTTTTGTGGTGGTAAACTAGGGGCCTAGTACATAGTCAGCAAACACTCTACCCATGAGCGGATTTCCCAAGCCCCATCTTACCTATCCTGAGAATTCACCTTAGAATTTCTTCTCGTGGAGTTTGCATGGTTTGCCTTGAAAAGTGAAGAGATACCACTACCATTAGAGAGGTGTCGCAGCCCCAAGGCAGAGAGAGCTAACTTGTCCGCTGTTCCAGAAACCTTAGTCCCTAATGGGGGTGCTCCTGCCAAAAGACACAACAAACATCCCACTGAACTGGAAACTCAGACTCTCCCTAGTCAACCGGGCTTCTGGTTTGCATAAGCCAACAGACTAAGAAAAGAATAACAGTGTTAGGAGGGGTGACTGATCCAGTTAACCAAGAGGAAACTGGATTGCTTCCCGACATTAGAGGAAAGGAAAATTCAGTCCTTTAGAAAGTTCTTGCTACTGGGTCCTGTGATTAAAGTCAATGGGAAACAACCAACACAAGGCCCTAACCCAAATTAATGTGTAGAAAGAACGGCAGGCAGCGGGCGCCACTCTGTAGAAAGAACGGCCGGCCACTTCCGCCGACTGCCCAGCTAGCTTTACCCGAAATAATTACACAGAAACTGTATTCTTTTAAGCACTGCCTGGCCCATTAGTTTCAGCCTCTTATTGGCTAATTCTCACATCTTGCTTTAGCCCATATTTAGTAATCTGTGTAGCACCACGAGGTGGTGGCTTACCGGGAAAGATCTTAACCTGCGTCTGTCTCGGAGAGGAGAGTCATGGCGACTGCCTGCCTCTGCTTTCTTTCTCCCACAATTCTGTTCTGTCTTCCCCGCCTACCTATGTTCTGACCTATCAGGCCAGGCAGTTTTCTTTATTAATTAACCAATGAAAGCAACAGATAGATAGAAGACTCTCCTACATCATTAATGACTTCTAGAATTCTCCTTACTGAAATTCAATGCAGTACCGAACTTAACAGAGTGGAACATTTTGGGTGGGAAAAAAAAAAGTAACTCTTGATAGGTTCCTTTTATCTAAATGCAGCAAATTTGCAATGGAATCTTGGCTTAGTTAGAGCCTGCCTGGCACCTAGGAGTCTTGCAACCAAAATTAGTTTCCTTTGAAACAACTTTAGATGGGTTTCTGATTGTGGCTGTAACAAATCACCTTAAGCTTTGGAACTTCAAACAAAACAAAACAAAAAAAAAACTTGCTCTCTTGCAATTCTAGTGGCCAGGTGTCCTAAAATCAGGATGCCACAAGTTTGCGTTTCTCCTGGAGGCTCTAAGAGAGAAGCAGCTACTCTTAACAGGCCATTGCTCAACTATTATGACATATTGGATACCAAGTAATGCAAAGAAAATTCCCGCCAAGGTCTTGGGTCAAATTGTCAGCTCTGAGAACTCTCATAAGTGAGCCCGATTATATCGACAGCATTAACATGAAGAACAGAATCTGCACCTTATGCCCCATCCAGAATGGCACCTGCCCCGTGTCCCCACCCCAGAATGGCACCTGCACTCTATGCCCCACTCCCAAAATGACACCTGCACCACAGGCCCCACCCCCAGAATGGCACCTGCACCCCAGACCTCACCCCCAGGATGGCACCTGCACCTCATGCCCCACACCCAGAATGGCACCTTCACCCCTGCCACCTCCAGGGATAACCACTGTTCATATTCCCAGACATTGCTCATTATATTCATCAGATACAGATTTCATGGATGCTTCCAAAGTTTCCCGACAGGAGTACACACAGTCAGAATAATTAGAGAATGTAAAAGATGCCAAGGAGTGAGTCGAAGTGGCATTAGCCCTCTCTTCCCTGTGAAGAGGAGATAAAGCAGGTTGGGGTGTTGCTCCAGAATTTACAAAGGTGTTTGTCATCTTCTAAAGCATCAGGACATGTACCTGCAGTGCCTGCAGTTCCCTGTGCCTGGAGGTGTCAATACATCCTGGCCAGCTGAGACCTCAACCAGACTTCAGTGGTTTGTCAAACTCTGGGAGTGTCTGAATGAAATCCTTTGCCACAAATGGTAGGGAGGGCTGTGTATGAAGCTGGAAACTGTGGGGTCCTTTGAAGGCCACCTTCTAGTAGCCAGGTTCTTTTCAGCCCAATTGTATCATGGGAGGAGCCAGCCCCAGTTCAAGCCATCACTCTCCCCTTGGCCCATCCCAGTTCTCTGGTTCACAAAGGATAGCCCATAGGCCAAACACAGAAGCAAATCCCTTTCATCTCAACCCTGTGCTTCTCTCACTCCACAAGAACACACAAGTCCTTGACAGGCCCAGGAGAACTAGGCAGAGACACTCCCCTGCCTTTTCTCAGCCTCCCCCAACATCTCATCCATACCCTTCCCTGGGTTTCCTAGAAGCTGCAGCCTTGCTAGAGGGGCTTTCACCTACTTTCCAGCCTTTATAAAGGGAGTATTAATAAACAGGAAGAGAGGCAAGGGACAAGACCTAACCTGCAAAGTCAGAACCTGGTCTTAAAGTTTCCAATGGCCTCTGGAATAAAGAACAATTAATGCTGAGACCCTCAACTGGTCGATCAGTATGCAGAAGATATGAGACTGTGGAGTCCTCGGCCTTTAGTAAGATGTATATATTATACACACACACCCTCCAAGGCTCGGAGCACGTTGCTGAAGAGGGAACAGAAAGGCAGCAAAAGCCAGAGGTGGTGGATGATTTCAAGGAGACTGTTTTCTGAACACAGCAGGGCAGCTGCACACAGGAACTCACAGTGATTATAACAGCACACACAAGACCTGCTCAAGCTCAAACCAGACAAAACGCAAGCATGGAGGTGGAAAGATGGTGTGAACTCCACCAAAGCACAGAGATGGGGAGATGGTGTGAACTCCACCAAAGCACAGAGATGGGGAGATGGTGTGAACTCCACCAAAACATGGAGGTGGGGAGATGGGCGAGAACTCCACCAAAGCGAGGAGATGGGGAGATGGGCGAGAACTCCACCAAAGCGAGGAGATGGGGAGATGGGCGAGAACTCCACCAAAGTGAGGAGATGGGGAGATGGTGTGAACTCCACCAAAGCATGGAGGTGGGGAGATGGTGTGAACTCCACCAAAGCACGGAGGTGGGGAGATGGCATGAACTCCACCAAAGCACAGAGATGGGGAGATGGTGTGAACTCCACCAAAGCATGGAGGTGGGGAGATGGTGTGAACTCCACCAAAACACGGAGGTGGGGAGATGGCGCGAACTCCACCAAAGCACAGAGATGGGGAGATGGTGTGAACTCCACCAAAGCACGGAGATGGGGAGATGGTGTGAACTCCACCAAAGCATGGAGGTGGGGAGATGGTGTGAACTCCACCAAAGCAAGGAGATGGGGAGATGGTGTGAACTCCACCAAAGCATGGAGGTGGGGAGATGATGTGAACTCCACCAAAGCATGGAGGTGGGGAGATGGTGTGAAGTCCACCAAAGCATGGAGGTGGGGAGATGGTGTGAACCCCACCAGCAGCCAAAGAACTTTCAGTGTTTGATAGCTTCTGGAAGAGGGAGAATGTGCTTTCTTTCCCAGTGTGGACCCTGATAATGCGGCCACACTCCAAGGCAGGTCCTACCTCCAAGAGCAGCTGGGCAATGCAAACTTGTCTTGGTGGGAGGGAGAAGAAAACCGAGAGCTGGGTGAGTAGGGAGTGGAAGGAAAGAGGGAGAATATGGAAGCGCAAATAAGATCAAAATACTTTATAGGAAATTCTCAAATAATTAATAAAAATATTACTTTTTTAAAAGAGTGGGATTTAGCCAGAGACAAGAGAGCATTACTGCCTGTTGAGAAACCCCCAGCAGCACCCATGCTAAAAGGACGCACTGGGAACCCCAGCATATGTGATAGGGTTAGGCCTCCTCCGAGCATCTGTCAGCTGGAAGATGAGGCTGGAGAAGCAGCAGCAGAAGAGCTGTCCATCCCTTGAAGCACCTGCCATGCTGACTATCTCAACTGCAGACTGGCAGTCAGTGTTGCTCCCCCCACTTCTAGAAAAGACCCAGAAGTGGAACCCTATCCCTGTCCCAAATCCTGGCTGCAGACTAAATCCATTCACTAAGATGCTGGAATCAACCAATAAGAAGTAGCTTCAAAATGTGGTCTGAATAAATGAGTGAATTCCAAGTCTGAACTAACCTGAAAGACTGAAGCTGTGAGAAACGAAATGAAGGAGATTAAGTATTCTGTTCCAGTCATGACAGTTACCAAGTGTTAACAGGGGCAGTTAAATCCTGAAAATTGTTTGAGCCATCACTGTTGTGATCAAGAGCGCCTCACGTGGTGCCACACCGTCTCATTCACAGCCCCGTGAAACACTTGGAGATTTCTTCCCTGCTGCGGATATTCTCTTCATGGGATCCCCTGCCATTCATCCACTAGGGTAATCATGTAAATCCAAGGCCAGCTGAACTCTGGGGACACATGCCTCTGTGTTTTTAAACAGTGATTGCATCAGGCAGATCTTTTCCACACAGGTGTAATTATATACAGACTTCTCCAAGGTGTGGATGAGGTCAATGAACTCAGTCTCATTCCACTCGACAATCAGATTGGATAATCTGGCCAAACAGCAGCAGAACTCGAAGAAAGAGGAATCCACGCCAGTGCTGTTCAAAGAGGGTCAATGCATGGGCTTCGGTCTGAGAATGAGTTATTAGTTGTTCAGGGAAAGAGAAAGACCGGAATCCGAGCATAAAGGTCTGTAATCCCAGGTACTTGGGATACTGAAGCAGGAGGATCACAGATTAAGACCTTCTTGGGACTGTGAGTAGATTCAAGGCCAATCTGAGAAACTCAATGCAACATTGTCTCAAAGCAAAAACTACCAAAAGGGTTGGGAACATATCTCAGTGGTAAGGCACTGACCTAGCAATTGCATGACCTTATTTCAATCCTCTGCAGGTGGGGGGCACATGAAGTGATAAGATGCTGATAAGATGGATCTACAATGTTTACAAAAACTTAACAACAGTTACACATCCGTTGAAAGCGATATTTTTAAGGTTTGTTTTCCAGGTCTTTTTATTTTCTTACTGCTTTAGTATTTAGTATTCCATAAAAGTGTTGGTCGGCAACAAATTGAAAAACAAGTCCATCACCAAAAGCCATTTGCAGAGAGTTGATCTAGATAGTTTACCATCTAGATGGTTCTTAGGTCTGCGGATTGAAATGTGGCAACTACCTTTTTCAAGGTAAAAGTATTGATAGTGAATAAGTATCATCCTTTAAGAACTTTTTCCTCTCGTTTTATTCCTTTTGCTAGTGTTTTAGCATCCAAATAGAATGTCAAGATTCATATTTGACAACTTTGGGACCAGCTAACCTATTAGGCAGTCATTCTATTCCTCATGCCTAATGCTATATGGCGTTATTTCTTTTGCCTGGTTCGTGAGTTTCTAGACTTTTAAGAAACAATGTGATGCTGCATCCCACTGACTGTAATAAAAATACTACCCAAGGTCGCAAGAGATAGGACTGGAGAGACGTCTCAGCAGTTAAAGGAACCTCTGGCTGTTCCCGAGGGACCAGAACTCTGCTCCCAACACCCACATCAGGTGCCTTACAACCACCTGTAACTCCAGCATCAGGTAATCTGATCTTTTCTGCCCTTCATGGGCATCCGCAGGCAAGAGTTGTACACTCTCACACAGATATACACACAGGCACATAAGTTTATTTTTTTAAAAAAAAATACTTTTTAAAAGATCACAAGAGATTTTGTGTACATATATGAAATAAAGTTTATTAAAAATGCAAATAAGAAGACAAATTTTTTTAAAAATCACGCGTATTGGTGTTTTGTCTGTAATTATGGCAGTTCACTGCTTGCAAGCAAAGCAAGGGTTTTGTTTGTGGGGGGAGTGGTTTTGATTTTTAAGATAAAGGTATTTTAAGTAATTTTCTTTCATGTTTTGTCCATCCTTATGTAACGTTCTCGGCAAAATGTAATCATCCAGTTCAGATCTCCTAGCGTTATTTCTGAAACTCAGTCAAAAATGTCTGTTTACAAGTGTTTATCTCGCCTGCGGATAAGCATTAAGGTGCCCTGTAATGGGTTTTTGTTTTGAGTTTATCCATTGATTTGTAAAATTCAGAGTGAGTAGATCCCCAGTGTTAGGCTCTTAAATCAGAAAGCACCGGAGTTCAATCAATTCCAATTGTTGGCGTGGGACCGACATCCTAGGTGAAAGAAAACATTGCTTGATAACGCCTTTTATCTTCTTTAAGCTGAGAAAAGCAGCCATCTCATTCAAATGCCAACCTCCCAACGAGAAACACACTTTCCACTTTATCTCCAACATACGGCAGATAAAGAGAATCCAGCAAGCAGGAGAATATGACTTTGTACACGAACATCTGATAGCCAGGCACCTCGGAAACAGATCGCAAATGGAATGGCTTGCACTGTGTTAACGGGTATAGCAGTGATTAAATGGACTACTTCTTTTAGCAAAATAAATACAAAAAAAAAACAAGTTTTTATACTTTCTGTCTTATAAGTGTTAAAGATTTCTCATCACTTTTTTTTCTCAGTATAAAAGCAATACATATTCGTTAGAGAAATTACACCATGGGAAAGTGACGATCAAAGTCCTCAAATTTGTATATAGTGCTTCCATTATTTTTTCCTCTGAGTATTGTGATGGTTCGTCTGAATTGTCAACTTTATGAGATCCAGGATCGCCTGAGAGAAAAGCATCTGGGCACGCCTGTGGAGGATGATTTGGAATAAGCTAATCACAGTAGGACGACCAAGCCCACTATGGTTGGCATCACGCCGCATGCTGGGGCTCTGGACTTAACCCGAAGGAGAAAAGGAGCGAGCACACGCATGCGCCTCGCTTTGCTTCCTGACTCTGCCTGTGATGTGATCAGCCGCCTCACGCTCTTTTCACCATAATTTCCCCATCAGGATGGAATGTGGTCCGCAAGCGTGAGCCCAAACAAACACTCGCTCGATTAAATAGCTTTCGTCAAGGTATTTTGTCACAGAAACAAGAAGAGTAAAGAACACAGGTATTCATATATGTCTGGTTATCTACATAGCTGAGGGCATAATATATGTACCTCATGCTTTCGTTTACTGTCAAATATGAATGAAGTTTATGTGGGAGCATGAGTGTCAGCGGCTGTATGACACCGCATGGTACTGGTCACAATGCATCTGTGCCTTCTCCTACTGTTGAGCTGTTTCTTGGTGGAGAGCTGCACGTGGTTTTCAGAGTCCATCAGACTTGATTCACATCCTAGATGGCTCGGTCACTGCTGGCTCTAGGACCCAATCTGAAGTTTTATGATTTAGAAAAAGTGGGATAAGAATACAAGCTTCTCCACAGGGTTGTGACTGCATACAAAATGATGGTTATGAAACAGGGTGCCCGTGTCTGGCTCTTCACACTACAGGTTAATTCTTTTGATATAGTGATGAGTATTTCGGGTCGTAAAGCCTTGATCCAAATTTACTGTTATTATTAAACTTAGACAAATGTCAAGGGAAAACTATAAATGGGGACAGAAGACTGTCTTCAAGAGTGCTCACCAGTTAGACATGATGATGCAATGCAAACCTGTAATCTTGGAACTCAAAATGTGGAGGCAGGAGGATCATGAGTCCAAAGCTACCCTGGACTAATGCAGAGACCTTGCTTCAAAAAAAAAAGGGGGGGGGTTAAAGGTACCATTTCTAGTTTGAAGAACAACTAAGAGAAAAAAATTAGAACAAGCCGGACTGTCATAATATGGTGGTGGAGGTATACACCTTTAATTCCAGCATCCAGGAGGCAGAGGCAGGCAGAGTTTGAGTCTGAGTTTGAGGCCAGCCTGGTCTACAGAGTGAGTTCCAGGACAACCAAGGCTACACAGAGAAACCCTGTCTTGAAAAAACAAGCAAACAAAAGCATTAGTGAATTTAAATACTGCAAAATCAAAGTGTTTTGTGACTATGTACTTTATTTAGAATTGTTAATGCATTCCTCCGGCAAGTGTCAAAAATGGGAATGTGACTGTTTGATTCACCTTGCAAAAGAGAAACTTTATCAATGAATAGAGTAATAGATTGGCAGATAGTTAGATGATTGGTTGATGGATGAATAGATAGGTAGACGGGTGGATGGATGATAGATGGATGGGTGGATAAATGATATGTAGGATATATGGATGATAGATCATGATAGTAGACATGTAATACTCCTGCATATCTTCTGAGAGATGGGCCCTTTAACACACAGCAGCTTGGCCCAACCCGGTTCTTTATCCATTTTCCCTCCTTTCTCCCCTTTCATTCACCCCTCACCCTAACTAATGTAGACAATAGTCACTGATCGCTGGACTTGTGAATGAGGTGACTTAATGCAAACTATTTTCACGTGCACAAAATCTGTGACTCCACATGTTATCAACTATGAGACACAGGAAAAGAGAAGAGACAAAAGCCTAAGACACATTCATACATATCTGGACTGAATCATCTTGTCCCCTTGAAATTCCTGTTTCAAAGCCCTAAACCCAATCTGACTGTATTTAGAGAGTGAAGTTTGGGAAAGTAATTAAGGTTCAGTGAAGTTAAAAGGGAGTGGGTAATCCCATCCTCTTGATTTGAAGGCTTTACAAAAGGACTGTATTACTCCCTTGTGGTGTTCTCCCTGTCTCTTTCTCTCTCTCTCTCTCTCTCTCTCTCCTTTTCCCTCCCTCTCTCTCTTCCTCTCCCCCCTCTCCTTTTGTCTCTCCCCAACCCCCACAACATGAATGAGTTGAGGAAGGCCACATAAAGACTCAACAGAAGCAGTGGTCTGCAAGCCAGAGAGTCCTCTCCAGAACCAAGCCACAGGGATATTGCTGTCAGACTCCAGCCTTCAGAAGTGTAGAAAATAAATTTTTGCTATTTACCTCTCCGTGTTTGACATTTTATTATGAAAACCTAAACAGACTAAAACAAGGTACATGCTTTTATGGTCTTTGAATGCATGGCTTCTGAAGTTTTGATGCAAATTCTCAAGTATGTACACAGAAGGCATCCCCACACAGAAAAAAAATGAAAGAATAAAAATTGCCCATGTTCATTTACCCTCTGAAACACTGGTAATATGGAGAAGTTGGTTATCCTGAAATCAACTTTTTCTGTAAGAATACTTAAATACTGGGCCAGAGAAATGGCTCAGCAGGTAAAGGTACTTGCCACAGCCCGGTGACCTAGCAGGATTCTTAGAACCCAAGGAAAGGTGAAAAAGAAAACTGACACCACAACAATGCTGTGTTCTGATCTTCGTATGCACGCCACAGCGTCCTGATCACCATCAACATGCACACATCTTACCAGAATATGCAGAATGAAGGGGAATGGTGATAGTAGGTGTTGATAAAGATGGTAAGCCTCCGGAGTGCCAAACACTGTGAAAGATGATAAAGAATCAATTCATAAATGATTTCGCCATGCAATAAATACTTAATTTGACATTACTCAGGCCATACAATCTAACCATTCTTCTAATAATGAAACAGAGAGGAATGCTTAGACAAAAATGATTATCTCCAAACAGGTCCAAGAAGATCGATAGCTCCACACAGAGATCAAGTCATATGTTCAACAGAAGTAGATAAACTTGGATGTGGTCATTCAGAGAAGGGGGAAAATGCCATAGTAAGGTTGGAGAAATGGCACAGTGCTTGTGAGAACGGGCTGTGCAGCTGTGAAGACCTGAGCTTGGATCCTAGAATCCTGATAGCAAGCCAGGCATGGTCTCCCATGTGCTCCAGCACTGTGGAGGTGGAGGCAAGAGGATCACTGAAGCTTGGTGGCAGACAAGCAGAGAAGCATCCGCTCCAACTCCAAGGAGATACTCTGCTTGAACAGTGATAGGGCAGGATAGACAGGATCCTCCCCGGCCCCTGTTAGCATACGCACATCTGCACACAGCAGTGCACATATGCCATGCACACCTACAACATACACACACACACACACACACACACACACAAGTCATACAACAGTAACAAAAAAATAAATTGCAAATACACCCAACAACAATAATGGACCTCACATACATAATGTTGAGTAAAAGAAGCCAGGCTTTATTTCAAACACAAGAGTACATACTATATAGCTGCATTTCTACACAATTCAAAAGCAGGCAAAAGCAAATTAGGGTGATAGAAGTCAGGGTAATAATTACCTCTGAGCAGGAGGAAGTGAGTGGGATGGAGCAAAGGGTGGAGAGCTCACAGTCACTGATAATAACCTATTTCCTGAATCATTTGGTGGTTAGGAAGGTCTACTTGACAGAAATCCCTTAGGCAGTGCGCTTATCTTATGCACACCTCTCTCTCTCTCTCTCTCTCTCTCTCTCTCTCTGTGTGTGTGTGTGTGTGTGTGTGTGTGTGTGTGTGTGTGTGTTATTCTCACATAAAATCCTTACTAAAAATACAACGGAACTAGAATTGTATCTCAGTTACTAGAACACTTCAACTGAAACGTAATACTACATACCTTAAATTCCTTCAATTCCAGGGTCACAATCTCTTGAGGTAGCAGAAAACATAATGCACGAAAATATGGTGTATTTAAATACAATATACAATATACATAGACTATATATAAACATATAAAGGAATTAATGTATAATCTATATAAAACATAAAATTTTATAGAGTGAAAATATATACAAGATATTGAAATAAAGTCGATGATGGAAAATACAGTTCTGAAAACAAAAAAGCAAAAATTGGAGAAGTTGGGTAAGAGATATGAGAATTCACTCTGACCTTCTTCTTGTTCTATTTTTTTAAGTCCTGGTGATTTAACCCAGGGCGTTGTCCGTCTAGACATGTGCTCTACCCACTGAGCTACATCCCCAGGTATTCTTGTCATTGTTCTATAGAGTTGAGCCTATTTTGAAACAAAATGTTAGACATATTTTTAAGTCTAGCTGTACTGCTGAGGACGAACGATGAACTTCTCTGTGTTTCCCCAGGCTCCACTGTTAAATGGAGATATTAATACCTAGTTTTTAAGGCTATTGTAATGATTTGAGACAATCGTAGATGTATTGGATGGTAGTCAGATGATGTGCCCTGGGTCACATGCCTTGAACTTTGATCTAGATGTTCATCCAGGCATCTGTGCTCTAGAACATATGTTCTAGGGGAATGCACAAGTCAGTCAACCCAATGACACAACAAATGTCATGTGATGGATGTCTGAGAGGACAGAGGCAGTGTTGTAACCATATATCACCAACTGGGTGGCTTGAAACAACAGACTTTTATTTCTTCACAGTGCTGGAGGCTGGGAGCCTAAAATCTAGGTGGTGGCAGAGGTGTGCTTCCTCCTAGGGATCTGAGGGAGGATCAATCCTTCCTTGTCTCTCCTACACTTATAGTCTCAGATAGTCCTCCATTCTCTGCCTCCATGTTCGCACGGCCACCTGTGTGTTACACACACACCTTGCAATTGTGAGTGTGCTTGTGTTTCTTCCCCCTTCCCATATAAAAACATCACTCATGTTGAAATAGGGCCTTCCCTACTTCAACATCACTTTGCCAAAAATTAATTACATTTACTCTGTATGTCCTTATAAAGTCATATCCATAATACTGGGAATTAAAATGCCAATATATCTTTGTGGTGTCCACAATTCACCTCATAGTTCTCTACCATTGTCTTGCCAAACCCTCACCAAACATAATATGTTTAACTAGAAGAACTCCCTCCGTGATTTCTGGGAGAAAAGGAGTTGACACTTGAGAATAAAGAAAGCAAATCCTTCCTACGAGTTTTCCTTCTGCATAAAGCACATGAAATAGGATCCTCCCCATTTGATCTCAGAAGTGTGATCATTTCAAAGTTTACTCACTTCCTTCAACATCGCAGGGATTTGGAAAGGGGCAGATAACTCAAGAGTATTTGAGAGAGGCAGAAATTAGAAGGATAAAAGAAGGGAAACAATTACAGGCCAGGTAATAAATATGTTACATACACAAGAGCAGAAACCCAGAAAATATTTTATATTTAGGTAAAGTTTATCTTCCTCCACCCCTTGGAAAATATATTGCCTTTGACTGCTGGAGATTTATTGTTTTGGGGGGTTGCTTTATTAATGGATTAAGGGTGAGAAATAGAATTGTGAAGAAGTTTGTTTTATGAGTTCAGTGTTTAAAACGTGGTGTCAGGTTGATGCACCCCAGAATGAACAAACAAGCATGCATAACTCAGAGTTTCAGAAATGTCATGGTAGGGATTATTGGGCCTAGAGAGAACAATAGAAAATGATCTTGTATCCCCTACGAAGAGGAAAGTAGTTTCCACAGAAGTCAGCTACCAGTTCATCCAGGGTGGGTGTGGCTGGGAGCAATGCTGAGAGGTGTGGGAGGGAAGGAGATCAGAGAGGAAGCTGAGCTATGTCTACAAGGGAACTCTCACAAGGGGACTTCTTTGGGGCCTTTTCTTAGGGGTTGTGGAAATGATGTTACAGGCAACACATTTGTCAGCATTTTTCTTTACATAGTAATTCTATTCACTTCCAAAATTATAGGTGAATCAAATACATTTACATGGAGAGCATGGCTAAAGGATAGAATTAAACAGTGGAATAGCAAAGAGAAACATGATCAGAACCCAATCGTAAGTGGTGCATTCAAGTACACATACATATGCAAGGATACACACATTCACACACACGACACAGACACACACACATCATACACACACGAAAAAACTGTGATGGCACATGCACATTTATAAAAACTTGTCAAAACAAACCTTACTTCCTATTTTATATTACTAAATGCTCAAATTGTATAACCCTCATAAAGAAAATTGAGGAAATGGAGAAGACGCACAAATATGATTGTGTGTGTGTGTCTGTGTGTGTCTGTGTGTGTCTGTGTGTCTGTGTGTGTGTGTCTATGTATAGATCAGGATATCTTGCTCAATCACTCTTCTCCTTAAATTTTGAGGCCAGGTATCTCATTGAATCTGGAGCTCACAGTTCCATCTAGACTGGGCTATCCAACCTGCGTCATCCCCACCAGAGCTAGGACACAGGTCCACACCAGCACACCCACCTTTCACGGAAGTGGGATCCAGATATTCATAGCACCTGGCTGAGGAAGCCGTCTCCTTGGCTCCAATCCTGTTATTTTTTAATATCATGTAAACAAGTTTACTTCATGCACCTCTGTGGTAGAACATATGTATTGGTGACTGTCACTTAGGGCCTGTAAAGTTAGCTATTTGAATTGTAAAGACTAGAAACTACAAACCATCTCTGACAGGAAGAGGAGCTAGCTCTGCAAGTCCAGGTCTATTGCCAAGTAGAGGCACTGGCCAGATTTGCATATGATTTAGCAATCTAATTTCAGGTTTTATTTATTGTTTTACTTACCATATATGTCAGTCTGATATTCTCATTTACATTGGCTCTGCTAACCTTCTGATTAAATAAAAATTTGATTCATGTTATCAACTTGTATGCTATATATATAGATAGATAGAGAGAGAGATACATAAATATATATCTTGAAATAATGCACTTGTATCTGCTGCAATAACTTGTAGACAAGCATATCAAAAGACATAACGCTTGCAAGTTTGTGTCTGACTAAAATATAAAAGAACAAAAGAAAGGGAGAAAAATACATCTCAGGTATTGTATTTAAAGTTTGGAGGGAAAGAAAAATGAACATCATAGTTTAAAATGAGACTACAGCAAGTAAACTTCACAAATTTACCTCAGCATGTCCAAATATGCAGACGATAGCAATAATTTTCAGTAAGAACATGTACTGGCCAGTTTTATGTCAACTTGGCACAAGCTAGAATCATCTGAGAAGAGGGAGCCTCAGTTGAGAAAAGGCCTCCATAAGACTGGGCTGTAAGGCATTTTTTAAATAGTGATCAGTGGAGGAGGGCCCAGCCCAACTGTGGGTGGTGCCATCCCTGGGCTGCTGGTCCTGGATTCCATAAGAAAGCAGGCTGAGCAGGCCATGTGAAGCAAGCCAGTAAGCAGCATCCTCCATGGCCTCTGCAGCAGTTCCTGCCTTCACATTCCTGCCCTGGTTGAGTTCCTGTCCTGACTTCCTTTGGTGATGAACAGCAATGTGGAAGTATAAGTCAAAAAAAAAAAAACCTTTCCTCCCCAACTTGCTCTTGTTCATGGTGTTTCATCACAGCACCAGAAACCCTAACTAAGATGGTACATGAGAACTGTGTGTTTATTTTAAAAGGTGTGGTGGTTCTGAACCTTTCCTTTCAGAAACTGTGTAGGATGTAAATCTCACTCCCGAAAGTATGACACGCCCTTTTGTTTTTCTTGTTTGCTTGTTTTTAATTTCAGATAAACCAAAATTAATATTTGCCAGAAATATACTGTAATGTTTTTTCTTTGAGTATGTCACAAATGATAGCTATATAAATCATTGTGATAATCAATTAATTCAGTCTGAGAGCTTCTCTGCGACGCCAAGGCCTTGCCTCTGACTCCCAACAGATAGGTCTAGGCTTGCAGATTCATGCTGTGTCATCAGTTACAAGAAGCTAATGTGAATCTAGACACAACAACACAAACCCGTCAGCTCCATGATCTCGAATGACCCTGAATGACCTCCATTGCACACCCCAAAGTCCATGGGGTTGTTAGCTTCCATATAAGACAAGGCCTAGGGGCTGGAGAGATGGCTCAGTGGTTAAGAGCACTGACTGCTCTTTCAGAGGACCTGGGTTCAATTCCCAGCACCCACATGGCAGATTACAACTGTCTGAAGATCCAGTTGCAGGGGATCTGACACCTTCACACCAATGCACATAAAATAAAGTTAAATAAACCATTAAAAATATTTTTTTAAAAAAGACAAAGCCTACAGGAACATGTCAAACCTAACACTAACTATTGACAATGAATACTCTTTTGCATTTTTTAAACTAATGAAAGATTTAAAATGATCATCATGACACGTCATTGAAAGCTTTAGTTTTAATAGCCCATCCACCAAACTATTAGGAGATAGCTTCTCCTGTACAAAAGCAAAATGCTTTTCTCTATCCATCAGTTATTATGAATTGGAGCCTCATGTGAACCTGACACATCCTCGGGACAATACTTATTCAGTATTACAGGGACCCCACCATCAAAACAGTTCTGAAGGATGCTAAAACCAATAAAGGAAGTCCTCATTCCTTTTCTGTAGATTTTAGGGCCCTTTCCTCCCCTCCTCTCCCTAAAGATCAAATCTTAACCTTCCTTGGTATTTTTATGACAGAGAAATGAGAGCCAAATCCTTTCTTGAACGCACATTTTCCCTCTATCAACCACATTCATTTCTTAATTTCCAAAACTACATCCAACAGAGCTCCTTTCATAAAGCAGGAGGGTTTCTAACATTTCCTTGGCTTTTTGTAGCGGTACTTGTAGCATCACTCTCTCTGTTCTCAGTGCAGAGTGGGAGTTTTGTTGTGTTGGTGGAGCTGGTGCTTCTGTGTTGGTTTGATTGGAGTTGGTTTGGGCAGCACTAGGGATTGAACCCGGAGCCTCATACCTGCCAGGAAAGCGCTGTCGCTGAGCCACAGACCCATCTGGAGATAGTAGTTTAGACAACCTCTTACACATTCATGTAACATGAGGGCTGGCTTGTTGGGGTTTCTGTCCCTCCCAGTACCCCACAGCCAGCAAGCCCCAAAGAAAATCACACACAAGACTTCATACGATTATAAACTGACTGGCCCATTAGTTCAGGATTCTTGTTAACTCTTATAGTTTATATTAGCCCATTATTCTGACCTATGTTGGCCATATGGCTTGGTACATTTTTCAGCTGTCAGCTCACATGTTGCTTCTTCGGTGATCTGGACAGGAATGGAGGAATGGGCTTCCTCCTTCCTAGCCTTCTCCTATTCTCATCGCCCCACCTCTACTTCCTGTCTGGTTGACCCGCTTACACTTCCTGCCTGATCAATCAGTGTTTTATTAAAATACATGATTGACAGAATTCAGACAATTCTCCTACACCACATTCAGACAAAAAAAGACTGCCTATATTTCAGGCAGCTTTTTCAATCACTTCTGTGTACCAATCAGTTCTGTCTGGTACACAACCCAAATGCTGGTATTCCTTTGTTTATTTCTTCCTTTGGTATTACTCCAGCAATTTTACTTCTGAGATCATACTTGTTACATATTTTCAGTTTATTACCCTCAGAAAATTCTTTCTGGGGTCTAAGTTCAGTAATTTTCTGTAGAAAAACAATAGGAATACTGAACTTTCCAAATAATTTGTTAAATTTTCCACTTCCCACTCTCACAGTGGTTACAGGTCAACAACTCCCTGGCAGAGCTGAGCTTGCTTTTTGGAAGTTCAGTGAGGCTATGATGCAGTGGCGTCTCCCCGGGTGCGGGTTTTCCTGGCTTCCACAGAATGGGGCCCCTGTCCTGACACTCTCTCCAGAAGGCTAAGCAATGCTCCGGCAGACCCGCACAGCACACTGCCCATGTAACCATTTCAAATACATACTTTCTAATCCCTTGTGTTCAGTCAGATCCAGGAAGCCCAAGCCCTGACAGGAAAGACAAAGGCAGGGCCACTCAGCAGGAATAGCTTTGGTCGGTGTTGCCTGTTGGCACCGGGGAACCACACATTGACTGACCCAGGGTTGGAAAGCAAGAGCTTCCACAGGAATGGTGGCATGTAGAGGCGGGCTATCTTGGGTCTCACCAGCATGGTTTTCCCATTTAAGTTAGTGTCTGAGCTTGATTCCAATCTTTTGACTTCTTAAAAATCTACCATGATGGTACGAGCTACAGTTGAGCCCACAGATCCAAGGCCATTGCCAGGTTGCTCGCTGATAATCTCAAGCTGAAAGAGTGAAAGATGACCTGAAGATAGTTTGTGTATGAAAGAACGTCATCTGAGAGCTTGTCCGTCTCCCCACCCCCACCGCCAGAGCTCAGCAGCCCAGCTGTGCGTGTCGAATATCACTCTTTATTTAGATGACTGGATTCTGAGCCGGAGAAGAAACTCTCGTCCAGCAGGGGTGTAGCTGAGGAAGAGCAAAAGCGCTCAGAGTTCTAGTACAGCAGAATAACTGTGGTTGGCCTTAAGCTGAGTAGTTCAAGATGGCTCTTTGAAAGGACAGTGAATTTTTCCCATGCTAAGAAATAATCGGTGTCCGCAGTGATAGATGTGTTCATTGCCCTGACCTTGTCATCGTACACTGTACACTCCACCCCACAGTGTGCTTAAGTGTCCATTAGAGAGAGGAACACCGGGGCTGGAGAGACCGCCCCGTTGTTAAAAGCAATGGCTACCCTTTAGTTCCTGTTGGAAGTCAGAGTAGAGGTGTGTTCTGAGCAGATCCACTTTTAAAGGTTCACTTCTTGGCTCCTCTGTAGACTTCAGGATGCAAGAATAGACATAGAGTCCATTGGACTAGGAATAAACATAGAGTCCAGTGGACTAGGAATAAACATAGAGTCCAGTGGATTAGGAATAAACAATCCAAGAGAGGGAACAAGGACTCGGGCATGGCTGGTGGTAACACAAAGAAATTGGATTCTGTGCAAATTTAAATTTTTATTTTTATTATTACTTTTTATTTATTATTTTTATTGGCAAGATTTGTTGACATATTAAGCATGAAATATTAAATTTGAGAGGAAGAAGATAAGGAAGAAAATAAGCATGTGCCCTGAGAGTGTAGGTGAACATAGGGAAACATTTTTGAGGGTCTATAGCTGTCTGCCAAATTCATGCTCTCTCTCTCTCTCTCTCTCTCTCTCTCTCTCTCTCTCTCACACACACACACACACACACACACACTGTGAGCACTCTGCAAAGCTCAGTATTAAGTTTTAGACCCCATGTTCAGCCATCTTCTTGACTTTGTAACAGCTGTCTCTGCAGGTTTCTATACCTTTCTTTGTTTCCCAAGACTGGCACCATTAAATAGTCTATCCATAGGCCATGCTGAGGGCCCAAATGACTCCTTGCAAATCCTTCTAGAAAGATACCACACAAAGATAAACTTCTATATCCAATCATAAATAACACTTAGCTGGGCATGGAGGCATTCCAGCACTGAGAGAACAGGACAGAAGGATGGTGGCCCGGGCTACATAGAGAGGTCCTGTTTAATTTAGAAAAAAAAAAAAGTCATTGGATGTAATGTGTACCATTGTTTTTAATCAGTATTGAAAAGAAGACATAGTCATTTGACGTATGAATAATGCTTCTTATGCTTATCCATGAATTACTCAGACAAAATTACACACACATAAAAGGGGTAAGATAAATAAATAGTGAGGTATTTTTAAAATGTTATTCTTTTACTAGGTTATTCATTGCCATAAAGCCCTCACTTATGCAATTAAGTAAAGTTAAAACATTATGCTCCTAGTTAGGATTAAGTTCATCAATATTATTTAAGTAATAGGAAAATTTTTAGGATTAGAGAAAGTGGAAAACAGGCCAGCAGTTAAAAATACAAAATAAGGGGCAGCTTCTCCTGCCCCACTACCAAGTTAGATTTATGCGCAGCATCCCTTGTGAATTAAACAAAACTGGTTAGACAAGACCCAGCACACGTTTGTAAATAAACCATGCATGATTGCAAGAATGCCTGCGGACCTTGCAGCTTCTATGTTCCAGTCTGACATCATTGCAAACCTGTACTAGCTGTGTGACAAGGAACTTCCGAATTTAGAAGCTGAAACCAGCAAATGTTTATTGCCTCCGTTTTTAGGAGTCCCAATTCCATGAGAAGCTTAACTATGAACCTGGTTCAAGGCATCTCCTGAGGTTGTAGTGAGAACTGTCCCCAGAGGCTGTGGTCACCTAAAAGACAGCATATTAGACTGTGGCTCCCGTCCCAGGATGGGTTGCATCACCTACTGTGGAGGGACATGAAAACTTTGGCAATAGTCAAAGTTTTCTGGGCATGCAACATCAAAAACCAGTTCACGACCCAGTGTGTAATGAATGTGAGGTGTTTCTGTCGTTGCTCTCCTGGGTCACATTACACAACTTGACTCCAGCCTCAGTTCTGAATAGACAGCATACGCACCTTGTCCTGTGTATGCTGTCACACCGCGCAACGCTAACGGACGCTACCTGGGCACATGGGCTCAGAGTCAAGACTATTGGGTATGAGTTACAGCCCTCTTACTGCACACATACAGCTCGCTCCCATTGTAGAAACACAGCGGTTTAATCATAGGAAACAAAGACTTAAAATAGTTTCCTACTATCGTTCCTTACCATGTGAGAATCAAATTAGTCTGTCTTTGGGTTGGGTTGCCTTAGAATGCTATTTGAGTCACGGACTTGAATTTTGCTTAAAATTTTGTTAAATGAATTTTAACTGGGGATTAGAGCCAAACTTCCTGATGATTTCTCAAATATCCTAAAATTTACTTTTGATATTTTGTGCTAGGTTCTTATCCGAAATGAAATCCTCAGCAATGGCAACTATAAAATCTCACTATTGACCAACTCTGAAAAACATTGAAGATGTTTTGTATACTGTTGGACTGTCTTTATTTTATAAATATCTTTGGAAAGGATTTTCTTATTTTGCCTTATTCTTTGCACATCCTGCAGAATCATATATTCAGTCTAGGTTTAAATTTTTTATTCAAAACCAAACAGGTGCATTCTTCTAACTGGTAAATATTCTTGTACCTTTAACAAATTATTCATATATCAAAGAATTGTTTAGTTGATTATTGGTAAATAATTTGCTATGTTCACCTATTTTCTATGCCTATATACCCAAGGTTACATAAGAATTTTTTAGGCAATAAGAGATCACAAATGGAAAAAGTCTATGATGCCTTCATCAAAAGACGGATGAGAATGAACCTATTGAACTGGAGAGATGACTCAGAGGTTGAGAACGCTGGTTGCTCTTCCAGAATCCTAAATTCAATTCCAAGCAATCACATGGTGGCCCACAACCATCTATAATGAGATCTGATGCCCTCTTCTGGCGTGCAGGAAGAATATTGCATACGTAATTTAAAAAAAAATGTTTGAAAAATAAGAATGAGCTTGCTTTCATGGCTACTGGCTGAAAGCCAGTTCTTTGTCACTTGGACTTCCCTGAAGGTCTGTTCACACAGTAGTACGTGGCATTTCCTAAGGGAAAGTAAGCGAGAGCCCAAGATGGAAGCCACCTCATCGTGTCTGCAGTACATTACTGGTTCCATTGACCAGCTTGGCTACAACATGAAATGAAACCACACAAAGCTAGGTACACAGTGACAACCACTTGGGACTATTTGGGGTTTCTGACCTCCCACACATCCAGTTTTACTGATTTCCGTGACTTTCTGAACAATAGTCTCATACACATCAAGTGAATCAGCACGGGAGTGTTTGTTAGAAAGACTGTCTCACCAGGTATTTTTACATAAGGAAGCCAGAAGACAAAGCTTTTGGACACGCAACTGACATCCATTTTTACAATGTTGACTACGTCTTAGCAGATATCTTTGGGAAGGGTTTTCTTATTTTGCTTTGCTTGGTTTTTGCCTGAGCTCTATCCTCTTTTCTTAATATTTTCAGAAGCAGTTTAATGTAAGATACTTAATAGAGGTCCTAAAAATGTTTGTTGAATGAATAAACCTTTTAGATCTAATCCAGTTCCTTCATGTTCATATTAGCCCATCACTTCTCAGTTCTTCAGAAACGCTGGTCACAGCCGTCACACTCCTCCTTGCTGAGAGCTATCTGGTCATCACTGGCAGCTGGAAACAGCCACAAAACAAGAGAGGGCTGGTTGTTGTGAAAGCGGAGCATGCACCCACCCACAGTGTGACTGAGAGAAGATGCAAAGGCACCTCTTACCAATTACCACTGTTATTTGGTCTGAAATGAAACTTGGCCCTCCTTTTAGAAGAAAAGAATGCTCTAACTCTTTTAAAATAGAGAAGAAACTCATGGGTGCTCCTCTAGCTTTGCTGATTTATTGGAACTATACGGTAGACTTTACTCTGAAATTTCAGCTGAGTATTGACTGGCCTTAAGGAAATGCTCCATGAGTATGTACATTTTTAGTTAGTTAGTTAGTTAGCTAGTTAGCTAGCTAGCTAGCTAGTTAGTTAGTTAGTTAGTTAGTTAGTTAGTTTTTGAGACAGGGTTTCTCTGTAGCTTTGGAGCCTGTCCTGGAACTAGCTCTTGTAGACCGGACTGGCTTCGAACTCACAGAGATCCTCCTGCCTCTGTCTCCCGAGTGCTGGGTTAAAGTTGTGGGCCACCACCACTCAGCCGAGTACATTTCAATATGGGCAAAGAAGAGGAATAGTTGGGACGTCACAAGGTCAAAGGCAAATCATGTAGACTCCCTGTCTACTGTACTATCTTCTCTATAAGATTGTTCATGTCTGAGCATGTATACACACATACACACACACACACACACACACACACCATGGCTATTTGAATTATAATATACATTATCTTACTAAATCTTCAAAACACATTTTTGCATTTTAATTTCCTAAACTTAGATGCAACTTAAAATTTGTGTGTTTTATTATTTCTCAAAAATACAAAAAAAAAATTAACAACAAAACAAAACATTTTGTTGATGGTGGTGCACACCTTTAATCCCAGTTCTCGGGAGGCAGAGGCAGGTGGATCTCTGTGAGTTCAAGACCAGAGTGGTGTACAGGGCGAGTCCTAAGACAGGCTCCAAAACCACACACAAAAAAAACCTGTCTCAAAAAACCAAACAAACAAACACCATTTATTTAAAAAAAATCAATGTTGTATACTAAAATTTAAGGTGTCAGTGGTATTTCTTCATAGCTGAAAGCTCCGAGCTGTGTCTCATCACCATTAGCTCTTTGTTCCTAATTATCTAAGCATAAACGTTAGCACCAGGAAGGTCTGTGTCAGCCCGACCCGGCAGTGTTGTTACCTGGAGCTTCTCCAGAGCTCTATTTCTGCATCTGAGCAGCAGGCTAGGAGAAGAGTGCCCCTCCTGGGGAGGTGATGAGAGAGAGAGAGAGAGAGAGAGAGAGAGAGAGAGAGAACACTTCATAAAATGAAGTTGGCTCAACTTGAACTGTGAAATCCCATCTGGCCGATGCCCCAAGAAACAACCTTTGCTGCACCCTAGTGGCAGAGCCTTCTGAGATCACACCTCTTACAACTGAGTCTTTTTCTAGCCTTTGAGAAGATGCTTAAGGTTTTTCGTAGAACAACTTCATGAGCTCATTTCATAAAGAATGCACAGAGACTAATCTGTGTGTGACTGGACCTTTTTAAACTTCATCTCTGTACCCTAGAGAAAGGCCCTAATGGCCTCTGTCTCCATTGTCTTCCCTTTCATAACTTTAAAAGCATGAAATTTGGTGAGGCAGAACCAGCCCCAAAATGAATCTATCATAGGCATTTGCCAACTGGTACCTACCTTCTGTCGACTGTAGGTCCTCTGTCCCTTTCCTGACTTGAACAGTTCTTTTAAAAAGCAAGAATAAGCTGGGTGGTGGTGGCATGTGCCTTTAATCCCAGCACCCTCAGAGACAGGTTGATCTCTGTGAGTTCGAGGCCAGCCTAGTCTACAGAGTGAGTTCCAGGACAGACTCCAAAGCTACAGAAAAACCCTGTTTCAAAAAACCAAAAAAAGAGACAATAATAAAAATATTATTTAAATAATTTAAACATAACTCTTTCTGGGTTTTTATAGAAGTTTTTTTTTTCCTAAGCAGGGAAACATGCTAATTGCTAGTTGCTTGTTACTTTAGGGCCCTAGTCCTTGCCCCTAGTAACATACTATTTATATCTGTGCTAAACAAATACAAAGAACAAATAAAGGAAATTATTTTAATTTAAAGACTCTCACTGCGTAGTTGAGGCCAGCCTTGAACTCACGATCTTCCTTTCTCAGTCTACTGAATTCTGGTATTGCACACCATGACACCAATCTTCTGAATTCTGGTATTGTACACCATGACACCAATCTTCTGAATTCTGGTATTGCACACCATGACACCAAAATGCATTCTTACACGCTGGTTGAAAATTTAGCATTCCAGATGTATGTGGTAGCTCATGCCAGCTATTTCAGTACTTGGGAGGTAGAGGCTTTTTTTTTTGGCATCCAGGTTCAATGATGTGAGATGCTCCTCTGTATGCTGTGAATATGTTTTATTACCATTGGTTAGTAAAGAAGCCTTTTTGACCTATGGCAGGACAAAACATAGCTAGGCAGGAAAGCCAAACAGAACACAGGGAAAAAGAAGGCAGAGTCAGGCAGACACCATACAGGGCCAACAGGTAAAACTGCAGCTTTAGTTCTAGGCATGCCCACTCAGAATTTAAAGAAGGAAAAAATGTTCCTGGTCAGAAAAAGATTACAGATAAATAATAAAGACATATTCCGACCAAAAAGAAACTTCTAAATGGGTCTCAGGATGTTTTTAAAAATATATGTAGGCTTAAGAGAAAGAGAAGAAAGAGTACAGACAGTCATAGATTAAAGAAGTAAAGATAATAAAAGAAATACTAAAAAGTAATAGAGTAAAAGAAAAAGAAAAAAGCCACGTAATGATGGAAAATACATGAAAAATCTGGATATTATATGTTATTGTGTTTTCTTTGAATTTTTTTGACTACAGAGAGACATTTGACTGTAAAAACTGCTATGCTAAACCAAAATATATTTTAAACGTTCCTTGACTTCAAAATTTGAGTCTAAGGACAAGTAACTTTGGAAAACAGATTCTGCTTTTGTTTCCAAAGAGGATGGAAACCTGTGGATTCCTTCAGGCTAATGTTGTTTGATGAGACAAGACCTCCTAAAAGGTCTCCATGAACCCTAAAAATACTTCACCTAACAAAGAGCAAAAGCAGTTTGGAGAAAACAACACACAAATTCCAAAAATGATTGTTTATAGATGTTTATCTTCATTTTTAAAAAGTTGGCTATAAATGATTAATGGTCATTAATTACTAAAAGAAAAATAAGAGGGATATGAAATAGAAATGAATACTTTATATTGGTATGGATTTTTGTCTTATGGATACAAATTTAAAGTCAATGTAGGCAGAGTCATTTCCCAACTGCTCAGACCCAAATATTCCTACAGAAACTGTATTAATTACAACACTGTTTGGCCAATGACTCGGGCATATTTTTAGCTAGCTCTTCTATCTTTAATTAACCCATTTCTATTAATGTATGTATTGCCACAACTTCGTGATAATAATAGAAATAGGTTAATAGAAATAGAAATAGGTTAACTTCGTGGCAATACATAGATTAATAGAAATGGGTTAATTAAAGATGTAAGAGCTAGCTAGGAATATGCCTGAGTCACTGGCCAAACAGTGTTGTAATTAATACAGTTCCTGTGTGATTATTCGGGTCTGAGTAGCTGGGAAAATGAAAGCACAGTCTCCACTTACAGTTCAATAATAACTATATGCAGTGTATGATCTCTTGGGTCTCATTACATTTTAAACTTGAAGTGTCCTCCTCCTCCAAAGAGTTCCCATGTTGAAGGTGTTATCTCCAGCTGGTGTGAATATTGAGAGGTAACTGAATCTCGAAGGCACTAACTTCATCACTGGATCAATCCCTTGGCCAGTTCATAGGTAAATTGATTAACTAGTAGTAGGTCAGGCCTAGTTGACCCTCTCTCCCTTCCCTTCCTTTTTTCTCCACTATTCCTCCCCCTTTTCACCTCCCTCTCCTCTCTTTCCTGACTACCATGAGGTGATCATCTCTGTTCAGCCCATCCTCCGCCATGATGCTCTATTTCACCACATGCCCAGACACAGTGGGGCTAGATGACTGTGAACTAAAACCCTGAAAATGTGAGCCAAAATAGACTTTCTCTTGTGTAAGTTACTTTAGGTGTTCAGGGGGTGAGAAATTGCCTAGCCTGGGTCTGATATTTAATCTTAATTCTGAAGTGGACTCTGTAGGGAGAAAGGAGGCATGAGAAATGACAATTGAGGCTTCTTTTTAAATTGAACATATGAACATCTTTTTAATTGAATCTTCTTTCTCTGTTTCTGAAGGTTGATATGGTTTCTGATCCAAGAAAAAAAATCCAAGTATTTTATTACACTAATATTGTTTCAAATGATCTGGAATATTATTTTTTGCTACTGATTTTCTTTTCTTTTTTTTCTTTTTTTTTTGGTTTTTCAAGACAGGGTTTCTCTGTAGGTTTAGAGCCTGTCACCCTGGTACTTGCTCCGTAAATCAGGCTGACCTTAAACTCACAGAGATCTGCCTGCCTCTGCCGCCTAAGTGCTGGGATTAAAGGCATGCGCCACCAATGCCCAGTTTGCTACTGATTTTCATGTGCAATGTTCCAAGATATTAAATTGAAGATTTCAGTTTAACCTCACAAACCAAACTTTCCTCTCCAAATACTTAAAAGTTTGGTTTCAAGTTTTTGAAACTGTGTTGTATATTGAATATCTGACTTTTATGAATTCTAAGAAAATCTGTCAATTAAACGAGTAAAGTGTAAAAAGGCATTGTGTGATGGATGATAAGCGCTACATTATTGTCAGTCTTGTATCTGTAATTATGCATGAACATTGCTGTAACTACACATTTGTGGCAAGCATATCTACATTGCTCAATAGCAGCACATCATTTTCTTGAATAAAGTTGTATGAAATAAATTAAGTCTTCCTCACTTTGAATTAGCTCAACCCTATATATATGTATAGCCAATGTAAGGTCAATGTAAACATGTTGTGCTGTCCTTCCCCAAAAGAAGAAGTATAGTAATGTCCTTGGCATTCTGATCTGGCTGTCCTATTTCACTCTAATGCAACCTTGCCACTTGTAGCTGCAGAACATCCCAAAACTCCATCCTTGTCTTGTTAGTATTATAAAGGCTCAGTAATGGTTGTTTGATTGGTTGGTTGGTTGGTATGTTGGTTGATTGGTTGGTTGGTTGGTTGGTTGGTTGGTAGGTAGGTTAGTTGTTTGGTTGGATGGTTGGTTAGTTGGTTGGTTGGTTGGTTGGTTGGTTGGTTGATTGGTAGGTAGGTTAGTTGTTTGGTTGGATGGTTGGTTGGTTGATTGGTTGGTTGGTTGGTTGGGCTTGGATTGGTTGGTTGGTTGGTTGGTTGGTTGGTTGGGCTTGGTTTGTTTCAGAGAGACTCCCTTCATCTCAAGAGTTACAGTTAACAGCCTCTACATTGAAAAATAACATGAACTACATGCCCTATCTTGGGACTGATTCATTATGGTATCTTGGTGGAAGTATAGGAAGCAAGAGTCTGAGTTCTGAACAAGGAATCCCAGCTATCAATGGTGATGGTGCTGCTCAGACCAGTGTGGGCTATGACAGACGCTGGAGCTGAGCAGTGGTCTCTAACTCCATCAGGACAGATGGCTGACACGCTGGATAAGCTAAGCTGCAACAGTTGTCTGTGACTGGCCGGGAGAAGGGAGCAGTAGAAAATACTGGACACCCAGGCAGTATATGACTGAGACCAGTAGGGTAGAGAGGATGGCAAAGAAAATGCTGAATTCCAATCCCAGCTGACAACTTTTGTGATAAATGATGGATGGTTGAAGAAGTACAGATTAGAAACACAGCCGAAAGACATCAAAACAATCTTTCCCAGTAATGCCCATTCTCCAAAAGAGCAGGGCTCAATACCTGACACCTCAGATACAAGAAGCAGGTAAATATGGTGAACTGGAGCTAATTTGGTTTTTTTTTGAAACTCTTTAAATACCTAAAGGAACCAAAGTGACAACCAAAATGAAAGGGATACTCCAAAATCTTAAACATAATACCAGCATCCAGACATAAACCATGGCAGCTACCTTTGAGAAACTCGTTTACATGTTACTAGAATTGACACTTCATGCTGTGTTGTATTGTTCATGAAATTATCACCAACAGAAGTTCCATTTGAACTATATAATTGTCGTTCAGTATGGACTTTTGGGAAGTAGAAATCCATCCTAATAGCAAAGCTCAAGAAGCAAGCGCGAACAGAGTCCTGGGCACACGAAGAGCCTCTGCTCCCTTTCCTTGGCTTCCTAAGGCGGTACTCCCAATATCAACTCCCAAAATCAATGCCAAATTGTTCTACCCTGCCCTAAAAACCTACTCTGTGCAACCATGCTCCTGCAGCTCACAACTGTCCTCGTCCTCCCAGTTGATTGACATCCTCCCTCTTGCCTTCGCTTTTTCCTTATTCTGCTTAGCTTCCATGGCCCATCAAGTCCATTACGCTTGCCAAAATCCCTTGACTCTTTTTCGTTCCCCACAGCCTCCTGGCAGAATCCCAGTCCCAGATGAATGGAGCCATCTGCCTGTTTTGTGTGTGCCTGTGCAAGGATTGTTGAGCGACCAGAGTTAAATTACACATCTCCATGGTCTACAAATTCCCGATCATCAACTTCAAGTGGACCTGAAGACTGTCTGGCACCCTTCCTCTACTGCTGCCACCGCTCTACAAAAACGTCTTAGCCAGTGTCACCGGTGATTCTGATGACACTGCTCATTCCAAGTCACTCTTAGGTTTTCAAATGACCTTCTCAAAATGTTAAAAATGGTTGATTGTATTTTTCAATGCCCTGTCATTGACTTTCACAATATCCAGCTACTTTCTCCTGGAACTTTGTCTTAAAGCTTCCTCTCACCCTGCAGCTCCTCTTGCCTGATTGTTGTAACCTGGGAGACTCCATTGCCACTGATGTGTGGAGGGGCCAAATTTACAACTCCAATAAGATTTATTGACTCTTTTTGAAACTGAGAATTATTCTGTAGCCTATTTAGGTTGGCTTAGGTATTCCAAGTACTAGGGTTGTAGGTGTGAGTCCCCAAGCCCAGATCTAGGACAGCTTTTCTGAGTATGTCCACTAACAAGTTTCACAGAGACCTCTGATACAATGAGTCCCAAAGAGAAGTCTTCATCTCCCTCCGTCATCTGTCCCTCCATGGGGTTTCCCAGTCAGGAGAGAGGAATCTCCTTGAAGGAGAGAATTGGGGCTCTCAAGCTTTGTCCATGGCCCTGCGCTCACCACACCTGTCACTCACTGATGGTGTCAGATCTACCTTTTCAATATTTACCTGACCCCTCACACTGTTTCTCACCCTCATATGGATCTCTATTAGCATCCGTTTCCCTCACAATCATCTTCTAGATTCCTCTCTGCTGCCTTCCAAAGACAGAAGGTTTGACGGTTGTTTGCTGTGGTTATTTATTTGTTTTTCTTTTTCTTCTCTAGAAAAAATCCGGTGAGTCAATCCCTAAACTAAAATTTCAGTTGTTTATCATGTTCTTAGTATTGTGACTAAAACCTACAGTGGCCTTTCTGAATAGAATCATTTCAATATGCTAGCTGAGTGGCTTCTCTCACTCTTTAAAGACATACAAGATTTCTTCTATAGATCTTAGTTCTAGTCTTTTGGGCCCTGACACACATTGACTTCTCTTCTTCAATTACTTTTTCCCACTTCTTGTTCTAACAGTTTTCTTTTATTCTGAGGTGTTGTGGTGTTGGAGATTAAACATAGGCTCTCAGATTTGCCAGGCAGGTGCACTACCCCTAAACTATTACCTCAGTCTCTATTTATTTGTTTGTTTTTAAATTTGTGTCTCATAGTTTTGAAAGATATTGCTTCAAAAATGTGTTCCCATCATGAAGGTTCCCTACTCTGGCCACACTATTGAGGAAGAGCCTTAGCCTGTGAATGCCTCAGCAATTACCCAGAATCAAGTCAGATGTCACAGGATCTGTCAGAGCAGTGTAATGATTTCAGCAGCCATGGGACGTAGGCCAGAGTCACAGCTGTAGGTGTCACCTGTGGTAGCCTTACAACTTCTTTCCAGGGACTTCTTGTAACATGAGGGGGCCTGTTTGTTATTTGGGTTTTCTGTTCCGCCCCGTCCCCCAGCTATTTAGTCCCAGAGAAAAATCACACAAAGAAATCTCTATAAGTTATAATGCTGATTGACCCATTAGGTCAGGCTTCTTACTGGCTAACTCTCTCATCTTGATTAACCCATTTTTCTGATCTATTTTAGCCATGTGGCTCAGTACCTTTTTCAGTGGGGCAGCTCACATCCTGCTGCTTCAGTGCTCTGGGTAGGAGTGGGAGGAATCAACTTCCTCCTCCCCAGAATTCTCCTGCTCCCCTTGCATCATTTCCACTTCCTGTCTGGTTTTCCCGCCTACACCTCCTGCCTGGCCAATCAGCGTTTATTTAAAACATGACTGACAGAATACAGACAATTCTCCCGCACCTCTTCCCCCTCTTTTTTAAAAAACAAAGGAAAATATCCATAGTCCATTTTTTGGGAATGTGGGCGTAGTATTCCAGGCTACTTCCTGCTGGTTGGGGGCACTGATAATCTTATGGGGAAAATTTATAGTTACGATCAAGTCCTGACTGAAGTATCCTGTGAGTCTTGATCATCTCAGGCAGCAGTCTTGAACCTGTTCTGGATGAAGAACTCAGACATCTGGGCCATTTGTTCCTACTGGAGATTGCTCAGGTGGTCTCCCTTGGTCAAAGATGATTTTGCTTAACTCTGAATAAATCCAGAGCCTCTCATTTTCTATGGTAACAAAAGCAAAATCTCTTCTCCAAAGTAACATACATTTGACTTCGATTTTGAAGCCAAGGTATTTTCAAAATACCTATCTTGTATTAATTCTGCAGCATTTATAAGCAAATATCTCTTAGCAGCTGTTGCTCCTTCCTCAGTATTCAAACAATTTAGAGAGAGCATAATAGCAAACAGTATCAAGATTCTCCGTGTATTTTCCATCTTTATGTGGCTTTATTTTAACCTCTATTTCTTTTATTTTTACTTTTAACTTTTGGCTTTTTGACACAGGTTCTCTGCATATCTTTGTCCTGGAATAACTCTGTAGACCAGGCTATCTTTGAACTCCCAGAGATCCGTCTGTCTCTGCCTCCCAGGCTACTCTTTCTTTCTTTCTTTCTTTCTTTCTTTCTTTCTTTCTTTCTTTCTTTCTTGTCTGAGAACTTTAAACTTTGGCCTGCATATATTTTTAACACAATGTAAACCATTTAGAGGTTTTCTTATTCTTTGAGTCTCTCTTTACTGTACATCTCTCTTTTTCTGACCACATGGGTCTTTAATTTGCTAAGGAATATGGAGAAGACAACAGTCAAAAGCTCCTATGGCATTTCAAGGTCCTTGCCAGGAAGCAAGCTGCAACAATGTTTCCATAGTCAGGACCACCTGCTTGAAAGAATAAGAGTTTTCCCTGGTCTGATGGCCCAGAAAGCTGGCATTTTAAAACAGTACAGCTTTTTTCCTGCTATAGCTGAAAACTAAAATGCTTTTCTCTCGTCTTTCCCAAGCTTTCTCAGGCTTTTTGCGGATGCAGTTATCCACGTGGGTGCCATTCTGTAACATGAAGGGGGCCTGCTCGTTGGGGCAGAAAAGGAACTGATCATGGTTGAGAAAAAAATTACAGGAGGCACATGTAGATAGGGTGGATCCAAATCTTAGTTGCATTCTAGTCATATTGCCTTCCAGAATTTCTCCTACGGGAATTTTAATGCAAAGGGAAGATACTATTTTAGAATGGATCTTTTTACCACACAAACCAAGTAAAAAATTAGAAACTTATGTAGAAACGGTCTCTGAATTAATTATAAAAGGTAAACTGAGACTTCGTCAACTAGCAGGTATAGACCCAGCAGAAATTATAGTGCCTTTCACTACTGATGAAATAAAAAAGTTATGGGAAGACAATGAACCATGGCAAAGGGCTTGTGCTAATTTTTTCGGGAGAAATTAATAGCAACTATCCAAAAAGCGGTAGACTTAACCTTATAAAGAGAACTTCTTGGATTCTTCCTCAAATTGTACATGATGCTCCAATAACTGGAGCCCGTACATTTTATACTGATGCTAATAAATCAGGGAAAGCTGGTTACAAATCAGATGAATTGAGTAAGGTGGAACAAAGCCCTTATACTTCTGTCCAGAAGGCAGAATTATATGCCATTCTTATGGTGCTAAGGGATTTTAAAGAACCTCTTAATATTGTTACAGATTCACAATATGCAGAAAGAGTTATCTTGCATATTGAAACCTCTGAATTTATAACAGATGATACAGAGTTGACTTCATTGTTTATCCAGGTTCAAGACTGCTGCCTAAGATGATCAAGACTCACAGGATACTTCAGTCAGAACTTGATCATAACTCTGAATTTTTTTTAGGTCCCCATAAGATTATCAGCGCCCCCAACCAGCAGGAAGTAGCCTGGAATACTACGCCCACATTCCCAAAAAATGAACTATGGATATTTTTCTTTGTTTTTTTTAAAAAAGAGGGGAAAGTGGTGCGGGAGAATTGTCTGTATTCTGTCAGTCATGATTTAAATAAACGCTGATTGGCCAGGCAGGAGGTGTAGGCGGGAAAACCAGACAGGAAGTGGAAATGATGCAAGGGGAGCAGGAGAATTCTGGGGAGGAGGAAGTTGATTCCTCCCACTCCTGCCCAGAGCACTGAAGCAGCAGGATGTGAGTTGCCCCACTGAAAAAGGTACTGAGCCACATGGCTAAAATAGATCAGAAAAATGGGTTAATCAAGATGAGAGAGTTAGCCAGTAAGAAGCCTGACCTAATGGGCCAATCAGCATTATAACTTATAGAGATTTCTTTGTGTGATTTTTCTCTGGGACTAAACAGCTGGGGGGCCGGGCAGGACAGAAATCCTAACAAGCCAGCCCCCATCATGTTACAACTTCTGTTCAGAGGAAAACACGATTCTGGATGTCACTAGAGGAAAGAATTTCAGGGTGAGTTGCTATGCAGTAGAATGGGCATTTTTTTTAATTTTCAGAGATTTTGTTTGTTTGGTTTTGGTTTTTGGTTTTTAGAGACAGGGTTTTTTGGTATAACAGCTCTGACTGTCCTAGAGCTCACTTTTTATACCATGCTGGCCTCGAACTCACAAAGATCCACCTGCCTCTTCCTCCCAAGTGCTGGAATTAAAGGCGGTGCCACCAGTAAAATTTATTATTAATTGTGTTATGGTACATATAGACCATTGGTATTGAACAATCTATTATGGTGTTTTCAGGCATGAAACCAATAAGAAGCCTACGATAGCCAGGTGGTGGTGGCACATGACTTTCATCCTAGCACTCAGGAGGCAGAGGCAGAGGCAGAAGGCTCTCTGTGAGTTCGAGGCCAGAGCAAGTTCCAGAACAGGCTCCAAAGCTACAGAGAAACCCTGTCTCGAAAAACAAACAAACAAAGAACAATAAAAAAGAAGTCTACTATATTTTTGTTTGATATGTATAAGCAGAAAAATCCTCAAGCAAGTGAAAGAAGGGCTTCATTGAATAGATCAAAGCAAAGGTGATTCTCTGCCCATGAACCAGTTTCCAGACTTGAGCTACTTTGCAGACCCAGAACCCCTTGAATGAAGGGACAACCAAGTTCTCCTGAGCAATGACCTTGACAAATTACCCAAGAGTTTTACTGTTAGCCTTTCTGCAGTCCTTCCCCAGACAGACCTATGACCTTTTACAGGCATAACTACACATTGGGGGAAAGAAAATAAATGGACTTTCTGGGGTCTATTGGAGCCTTTTTCTGAGTTGACACTGATTTGGGTAGAACCCAAGGAACAGTGTGGCCCTCCAGTTAAAGTGGTGGCTTATGGAGGTCAGGGGCCAAATGGAATTTTATCAGGAGTTCAACTTATAGTAGATCCAGGGGGTCTCCAAACTCATCCCGTGGTTAGTTCCTCAGTCCTAGAATGCATAATTGGGATAGGTATACTTAGAAGTTGACAGAATTCTCACATTGGCTCCATGATCTATAGATTAAGGACTATTATGGTTAGGAAGGCCAAAGAGAAGCCTTCAGAGTCATCTCTACCAGGGAAAACGGTGACTCAAAAACAGTATGGCATCCCCAGAGGAACTGCAGAGATTAGCGCCGCCATCAAGGACTTGAAAGATGCAAGGGTGTTACTTCCCACCACATCTCTCTCTAACTCTCCATTCTGGCCAGTCCAGAAGACAGGCAGATCATGGAGGATGACAGTTAGCTAACTACAACTCAATCAGATAGTAACTCCAATTGCAGCTGCTGTAACAGATGTGGTGTTCTTACTTAAGCCAAATAACACATCTCCCGGTATACAGTATGCAGTTATTGATCTAGCAAGTGCCCCTTTTCTAAGTACCTGCCCATAAGGACCACCAGAAGCAATTTGCTTTCAGTAGGCAAGTCCAGCACTATACCTTTACTGTCTACCTCAAGGATATATGAACTCTCCTGCCCAGTGTCTTAACCTAGTTATAAGGATCTTGATCATATGTCCCTTCCACAAATATCACTATATTTATGACATTATGCTGATGGGATCAAGTAAGCAGGACGTAGCAACCTTTTGGACTTGTTGGTAACACAACAATAATCAGAGGAATCAGGTAATCAGAGGATAGGAAATAAATCCATCCACAAGGCTTTCTACCTCAGTGAAATTTTTAGGGAGTCCAGTGGTGTGGAACATGCATAAATATTCCTTCTAAGGTAAAAGGTAAGTTATTGCACCTGGTCCCTCCCACCACCAAGTAAGAAGCACGAAGCTTTGTTGGTCTATTTGGATCTGGAGACAGCACATTCCTCACTTAGGTGTGTTATTCCAGCACACGTGCCAACTGACTAGGAAAGCTGTTTGCTTTGAGTGGAGCCTGGAAAAGGAGAAGGCTTTTAAGAGGTCCAGGCTGCTCTGCCACTTGGACCATATTATGGAGGCCCAAAGAGGCCAAAGGTCAGAGAGTTTGGGGACTTGTTTTTAGTTGGAGATTATTGTGCTTCTAACTCAAACAAAGGTCCCACCTAGTTGTGAACCAGAGTTCTGCTCTCTCAAGGCCACTGTCAACAGGTGTGGCTAGCTGCCAGACCGTGTGTTCCTGAAATAGGGAAGTAGTTGGTTCCTACCTCAAACAAAAGTCTAGGGAATCAAGTTCCAGTTCCCTTTATGGAAATAACTTAGGATTCCACTGAGGGAGTGGTTTGCCTACAGAGTGTTTGGTCTAGGGCAAGAGTCAAGGGCATGAGCAATGAAGGTACCCCACGACTTTCAATTTACAAGTTAATGCAGTCTTTTCATTCTACACCTACCTTTTGAAATCAGGGGTATATTAAGCTGTTAGAAATTAAACACGGATGAATTTTCAGTACTCACTGAAATTCCCTCCCGATACTATCCTATGTGTTTCTATGTTTTATTATTTTTGTTCACGTCTTGGTATTCCTTACTGTAATTCTAGATTCCCATGCCTCCACTCCGGAAGAAAAGTAATCTTGTCTGGGCTGACCCCCAAAACCATATGATCCAGCAGACCTAATAATACTTGAAATATATGGTGTTATAAGTAAGAACAGCCCCCATAGACTCATATATTTGAATGCCTAGTCACCAGGGAATGGAACTTTAGAAAGGATTAGGAGGTGTGGCTTGTTAGAGTAGGTGTGGCTTGTTGGAGGAAGTGTTTCATTGGGGGTGGGCTCTGAGGTTTCAAAAGCCTGTGTTAGACCCAGTCGTCCCCTCATCTCTCTCTGCCTGAAGATCAGGAAGTGCCTCTTAACTTCATGTCCAGCATCATGCCTGCCATGCCCTCCAAGCCTGCTGCCACACTTCCTTCCATGATGATAATGGACTAAACTTCTGTAACTATAAGAAAGCCCCCAGTTAAATGCTTTCTTATGTAAGAGTTGCCTTGGTCACGGTCTCTCTTCACAGGGATAGAACAGTGACTACAATAAGGTCTCAGCGACAGGGATGCTACTTGGAGCCTTTGGCAGGTGACTATAGGTGAATCACAGAATGGGCCTTTGGGATTTCAGAGCAAGGCTCTACCATCATCTGCAGACAACTCTTGTCCCTTTGTGATGTGGGATTCCTCTCTGTATGCTGTAAATATGCTTTATTATCATTGGTTATTAAAGAAGCTGTTTCAACCAATGGCTTAGCAGAGCCAAGACAGAAATCTGAACAGAGATATAGAGAGAAAGTAGGCAGAGTCAAAGAGACACTCTGTAGCTGCCAAAAGAGTAACATGCCAGCACTGGTAAACCACAGCCTAGTGGCAGTACACAGATTAATAGAAATGGGTTAATTTAAGATGTAAGAGTTAGCTAGAAATATGCTTAAGCTATTGGCCAAACAGTGTTGTAATTGATATAATTTCTGTATTATTATTTGGGTCTTGGCAGCTGGGAAATGAACGTGCAGTCTCTTCCTACAAAATGGTGTGCCAACTCCATCCACATAAAACCTGAGAGAACTTGAGAAGGAATGCTAGACACAAAAGAACAGAGTTTAGCATAGCTTCTTGGTAGCTGCGGTTTGTTTTGTTTTGTTTTGAAAGCAGTGCTCATCAAAATGTGACTTCAGCTAAGGAAGCATTCAGTAATCAAGTATATAGGATGACCAGATCTGTGGACAGTCAACCTCTTTTCCCTTCCTGTCATTGCCCCAGGAACACAGTGGCCATGGTGGCAAAGAGGGGGAAAAGAAGCAAGACATGGTGAGGTGCTTGCTGAAGGTGGAGGAAATACAGAACGGGTGGTAGAGCAAGGTGTTTATAAACACCAGCAAAGGCCATGTGACCAGTTGCAGAAATGAAGATTTTACTGGACATTAGTGTTTCCATTATATTTTGTTAGGATTATGTTTGAACAGATATTTGAATTTTTCCTCAATGTGTTTATTATATAATATAATATCAATTAAGAGAATATCAGTGGTTGTCATATTTGTTTTGAAATACCAAAAGAATGCCCTTCAAGGGACATTGCCACCTATTCTAAATATATAATATGTTTGCAAATATCCATGGGATAGTTATATCATGTTAGGCATAACTTTGACCTGGTTATTGATTTTGTTTGCTTGTTAGTCTTTGAGACGTAGCTTCTCTGTGTGACATCTATGGCTGTCCTGGCACTCTCTTAGTAGACCAGAACTCACAGAGATCCACCTGCCTCTGCCTCTGGAGTGCTGGGATTAAAGGTAAACGGCACCATGCCTGGCTTTGGTAATTGTTTCCATTTGGAAATTAGGTGTGGTAATCATTGATTGTGTGTTAAGCTGACAATGTATGAACTTGCAGTGGCTATTCTTGATTGTCAAACTGACTGCATCTGGGATTATCTAAAACCCAAGCTGCTGGGCACACCTGTGAGGGATTTTTCTCTAAATGAAAATGAAAGATCCCCAGTGTGGGGAGACTCTCACTCAAGTCTCGGGATAACACGCCCCCCCCCCAGTAACTCATGAGAGCTCGTCCTTGCTGCAATCATATGAGGTTTAATCGACAGGAAGACGGGAACCAGTGCACTGGGGCCGAGACTAATAACCCACGCAGGGGAAGAGTTTTTAAGGGAAGAAACCACAGCCCAGTAATCCGAAAGGGGTAGGGAGGTCCAGTGACGATCACAAGGGGGCAACTCCCTGTTCCTCAAGGTTATTCAAGATTATAATCAGCTAGTTCCTGAAACACAGTATCCCCAAAATACCAATGATAATCACAAGGGGGGGAAACTCCCTGTTTCTTAAGATTATTCAAGATTACAATCTAACTTTATCTTCAGCTAGTTCCTGAAACACTGAATCGGCTAATCCTAGATTTCTAATTCTTCCTTCCCTGCTTAGATTTTGGCTCTATTTTTTCCTCCTAGGGGGATCTGGATTTATCCAGGTCTTTCAAAATCATTTCACCTGAGGAGATCCACTTTTAATCTGGAGTTTTGAGATGGAAAGAGTCACCGTTAATGCGGGCCCCACCGTCTTCTGGCAGCCTACATGAAGAACATGGGAGAAGAAAGCTGTTGTTCTGTGTCTGCTTGTTCTCACTATTGCAGGTAAGACCATTCTTCACTGGCATTAGATCATACTTCTTCAAGATTCTGGCATATACTGAAGACCAGTTAATACATACAGCCTTGTGGATCGATCAGCTATTGATGCTTGGCCCTTCCATTGGTAGACAACCATTGTTGTACTATCTGGACCACAGCCTCTAAGCCACTCCAGTAAACTTCAGGAAATTAAGCATGATATAAGGACATATACATTTATAATGTGTATATATTATACATAATATATATACATATACATATATATATATATATAATTCTATCAGTTCTATCTCTCTAGTTCTGACCAACACATGTATATATGTATGTATGTGTACACAGGGCATTGGATCCCCTGGGACATGGAGCTAGAGTTGTAAACCACCCAATGTAATTACTGGGAAACTCAGGCCTTCTAGAAGAGCAGCAAGTGCTCTTAATCTCCGAGCCATCCAGCCCGGAACTGGAGTTATTCTGTGGACGTCATGAAGAAAATTCAAGCCTGGGGTTAATAGAAACAGAAGTGGCTAAGGAAGGATAGTACATAACCAAGCGCTAGTGTAAGCTTCCCAAGAGACTAGCTGTTGAGTATCTCTCCAATAACTATAGGCATCATTGTGGTGACTTTTGCAGTTTCATCTCAAATGTGGAACTTAAATGTGGTTCCTCGGGTGCATTGGACAGAATTACAGCTGATCGGATAAAATCCCAGGTCACAAATGTTGCACAAGACAATTAAAATATGTTTTTATTATAAATGAAGTTCATAGTTTTGTTTGTGAGAGTCCCAGAAGACATTTGGGAAAGAAGGAAGATATTTGAACATCAGTCATGTCTGACTATGTATGCCTTGAGCATGGCGCGTTGCTATTTTAACGTTCTTGTTTAAATATCTCTACATAAAAGGACCATTATCTATCTATACCAAACGCTTTTAACTCTTCAGGAATTTTTGACTCTCAGCTGAAGATATGTGTAGACCAGGGGGAGGGACGTGTTTCCCTTTCTCTATCCCCACCATTTTCCTCATGTTTTTCACACGTGTTGCTAATCACTTTATAATACATCTCTCTCCCTGCATGTTACTGAGGGTAAAAAAAAAAAAAGTCTAAACATAGCAGCTAACTTCACTAGCTTTCAAGTGACTTACAATGCCTAAATATGAAAGTTTCACAGCTGGGATGATACAGTATTAGTTTCCCACTGGCTTTGCCATAGATATCACCTCTGTCATGTAGGTTTTGGCAACAGCTGTCCAGTTACTTTTTAGGGGCATAAAGGCCACTTTTGACGGAAACACTGACTCTTCAGCTGGGCTTGCAGATGCCCAGTGGGTGACTGGATCAAGCTGAGAAGGTTTGGCATCTCTTTGCTCACAGGTCTTCTAGCCCCTTTGTTACCTTGACCTAGGGGGCAGATCCTTCTACAGGCTCCGCATGTAGACATGTTGACTATTTGAAAAACATTTTGCCCAGAACTATGCTGTGGAGTTAACTGGACCCAGATTTGCCTTGTTTCTCTTTTCTCACCGGCTGTCATGACCAGAAGCACCAGAATGTGAAGAGGGGAAACGGGGAGGAGGGAGTACACGTGAGTTGTGAAGGATCCCTGCCTGTGCCCAAAGCACGCACGCGTAGCCTCCTCTGTAGTCCATATACTGCTGAAGCTCTGAGTCACGCCTGGCACACGCTGCAAGTCTCCTCTGGGATCCACCTACTTCTTTCATCGTCGCTCTCCACAACTAGAATAATCCAGAACAGATTAAATGCCACTTCTGCCCAAAGTTTCCTTCTCATGTAGAATAAAAGCCCAATTTTTTATAAGAGTCCAGATGGTGCCTTCTTCTTCCACTTGCCCCTCTGCTTCCTCCTTTTGTTCTCTGTGTCGCAACTATTCCGTCCTTCCTGTTGTTCCCAAATACCACCAGCGAACTCCCTAGCAAGGTCTTTGCTTTCGCTGTTTCCCCTCAGCCTGGAACATTCTCCCTCAAGTTTCCTGTAGCCTGCTATCCCTCATTCAGTATTCAGCTCTTTACTCAACCGATCAGTGAAATCTTTTCTCTGACAAACCTGCTTAACATTGCAGGTCCTGCCTGCCCTTTTCTGAAGGTGGAGTAGACCTGGGGGTGGGGGCAGACTGAGAGGAGAGGAGGGAGGGGAAACTGCAGAGCGGATATAATACATCAGAGAATTAAAAAGAAAAAATTGCAGCTCCCTGGCCTGAGTATGGTGAAATAGGCCTGTAATCTGCGGCAGCTCTCTTCTGTCTTCAATACTGGTGATGGATCTTCATCTAACACCTTGTAACTTTTATTAATTTCTTTTGTTTATTAACTTTTTCTTCTCTGAGGCTGCCAGTATTTTTAAAATTCAAAATTCCTTTCATACAATATATTCCAATTACAGTTTTCCCTCCCCCAATTCCTCCAGACTTACCCACCCACCCAAATCCAAACCTTTCTCTCTCTCTTTAGAAAACAAACAGGCAAGGAGACACACACTCAGAAAACCCATAAAAACAAAATCAGAAACCATAATGTATAAGCAAAAGATCTGCAAGGTAAAAAACAAAACAAGAAAAACAGGCAAAGCACTTTGACACCAAAAATAACTCCAAAAATATCATTGGATTCATTTTGTATTGGCCATCTACTACTAGACACAGGGCCTCCCTTAAGTGTGGTTTGTATGCCTAGTAAGACTCCATCGGAGGACACTAACTTTTCCTTTGTGAGCAGTTATCAACTGGATATGGATTCTGGGTTAAGGATGGGAGCTAGTGTCTATTTATCCTCTTGGTGCTGGACGCCTCTAGTGTAAACCTGTGACAGGCCCTGTGCGTGCTGCCATCTGTGAGTTCATTCCGTACTTTAGTCCTGTTATGTCTAGAAGGTCTCGTTTCTTTGGTGTCTTCCAATCCTACTGGCTCTTACACTCTTTCTCCCCTCTCTTCTTCCTGAGTTCCCTGAACCCTGAGGGCAAGATCTGATGGAGATATCTCACCTAGAACTGAATGTTCCAAGGTCTCTTGCTCTCTACAGTTGTCCAGTTGTGGTCTCTGTATCTGCTCCCATCTACTGCAGGAGCAAGCTTCTCTGATGATGACTGAGCAAGATATGTGTCATTGGCACATTGGCAGAATGTTGATAGGAGACATTTTATTGCTACATTCATTTAGCAGAACAGCATTTGATTTTCTTCTAGATCTACGTCCTGTCTAACCTCATGTTTGTGGCCACCCAGGAATTTTCAGGCATGCGTTGCATAGAGCAGTCCTTAATTCCAATCAAATAGTGGTTGGCTGCTCCCACAACTTCTGTGCCACTATTGCACCAGAATATTTTGCAGGTAGGTCATTATTGTAGAGTACAACTAACAACTCTTTTGAGAGCAGGAATTCCCCCCTTAACCATTGCCTTTCGCCACTGGCACAGAGTAGATTATGGTATTAGTTAGCTTTCTGCTGCTGTGATAGAACAACAACCAAGGCAACTTAGAAAGGAAAGAGTTTATTTGGGGTCACTGTTCCAGAGGGATAAGTGCCCATGATCACAGGAACAGGAAGCTAAGAGCTCACATCTTGAACTGTAACAACAAAATAGAGAAAGTAAAGTCAAAATGGTGCTGGTCCTTTACTCTCAAAGCCTGTCCCCAATGACTTACTTACTCCAACAAGGCCACACCTCCCAAGCCTCCCCAAAAAGTGCCACCAACTGGAGACCAAGCATCCCAAATACCACAGACTATGGGTGGCATTTCTCATACAAATCATAAACAACTCTCAAAAGAGATTATTTTTGTGTGTTTGGTGCTTGTTTCTGCTATTTATTTATTTATTTTAGAGGTCTCACTAACTATGTTGCTCAGGCTGGCCTCAGACTTCACAATCTTGCCCCTTCTCTCTTTCCAAGTGCTGGGGTTACAATTAAGCCTAACACTTTGTATAAATGCAGATATACACCCACGGATAAATGTACAACATCCTCAATAAACATTTATAAGAGAAGTACTTGTTTTAATATCAACAAGTAACTATGGTGAACTCTATGGTTTGAATTCTACTGGTTACATCCACATGTACTCCCAGAACATTAAACACTTGTTTGAACCCCTTTTCCACTTTTGGACTGTCCTCTTGCTCAGTCTATTTGCTCAACCTAACAGAGCATTCTTATCTTCTTCTAGGCTTATTAACTTCTAGGCCTTCAATGTCATTAACCTTCCAAATTCGTTTACCTTTAGCCTCTCTCTTCCAGTGCTAATCTGTATTCATAATTTCAACACCCTTTGTGCTGTCTAGATTTATGTCAACTTGATAGAAAGTGTAGTCATCTGAGAGGAGGGGCCCTTAACTGAGAAAATGCCTCCATAACATTGGGCTACGGGCAGCCTGTAGAGCGTTTTTCTAAATTAGTAGTTGAAAGGGGAGGGCCCAAGCGATTGTGGATGGGGCCACCCCTGGGCTGGTGGTCCTGAGTTCTATAAGAAAGCAGGCTGAGCCAGACAGAAAGCAGAGCCTGTCTATAGCTACAGGTCTAGTAAAGTGATGTTCCAAGACAAGAGGTTACAAGAAAGTTAGGTCAGATGCAAAGTTTCAAAGAAATGCACCCCCTTCTTATAAAAAAACGATAACTCTAGAAATGTAACATTTTGTCTCTCCATAATTGTGATGCTTGCAGGATCTTTAATGAGGATGCAGTTTCTTCTAGTTTACAGTGGGCTAGTTCTAGAACCTTCCAAACAGCTTTCTTGGTCTAACTCCATTTCACATTATTGTCAACTTTCGGTTTCCAAACAGTTTCCATACCGCAAGGAAAATGTTTACATGTTTATATGTATTAGTAGATTAGACTTCTCAACTAACTTTCTCTACCAAAAATGATTTTCGTGGAAAAATACTTAGTATATTAATCCAATAATTTAACCTCCAGGTGATGTGTTTATCTAATTATTCTTTAGCAATAAAAACCCAGGAGTCAGATATCAGGGTAAGAACCTGAATTATCAGAAAAGTGGTGGAGAGGCGACCAGTGACCTCCTCTCTCTGTCATTCCTCCATCCCAAAACAACTGAGATCCTCTTTAAGCCCCACCAAAACCTCTATGATCAATTTTAGTCAGGTAGTAGCTAACTCTGCCCACTGTTTCAAAGCAAACTTTATTGTCAGAATGCAATCAAAATGTCACACAACATCCAGGGAACTGTTTTTTTATGACAGCTGTTCCCACTGGAGTGCACAAACCCTTAGCTGGAGTGAGCCCAACATGAATCAACTTCATTAGTCCTTAGTGCCATCAGAGAAGCCTAGATTTGGGGATGGGACAGACTTATTTGAAGTAGTAAATTGCTACAAGGAACAAACAACATAAAGCAAAACAAAATTGTAGTATATTCAAGACTGGAAAAACACATATAGGAGACTTTTCAGATGTGTTAATGTAACTTTGGGGTCCTCAAGCTTCCCTTGGGTGGGGTATGAGATAAAAAGATATGAAAATGTGATCATTATAGAATTTACCTATTTTTGTTGTCAGTCAGTCTGCAATAGCGGCAATAGTGATTGGTTAGCTCCTGGTGGATGACGGATCTCTCACTTCTGAGATTCTGGCTTGCTTTCGGGTGACAGCATCTAAGAACATAACCAGAGCTCAGAAACACATCCAAGTGGTCAACTACGTCACGAGGATGAATGGAGGCGTGTACTTGTATGCTAATATATCTGCCAGTCACTTCACAATTTGTTCACTCAGTATTACAGAGCAGGCAAGGAAGACCCCTGAAGGAACTTCGTGCAAGGTGATGAAATAAGTAAACCAAAACTCACTTTTTCCTTACCGCTACTAACATAGGAAATAACCATCAAGTCTGTAAACGACAAGAGAACGGATAATCATAATTAATCATCGCAAGTGGCTTTAAATTAAAGGAATGTGTCTTACTCTGTTGCCAGGGGCCTGAGGCAATTCAATTTAATTCCTTCTTTTCTTCTTTTCACTGCTCCAAGGTGTGTGATTTCTTCCCATTTTGAGTTCCTAGGCAGGTGATCAGGTCTTAGTTTTCTGTCTTTATGACAGGCAGAAAGGGCTCAATAAATATTTACCAAATTAAATATATATACACATATCATTATCTCTCTCTATATATGTATGTGTACATATAATACAATTATTTTAATATTCTTTAATACAATTCAACAAAAGAACCTATAACTCTATAAGAACCCAAAATGCTACAATTCTACTAAAAGTCTAGCTTTTTATTTTCAGTCTAGGCTCCCTATCTGTGCAAAGTCCATTTTCCTATTACCGGGATACTATTTATTTCTGCTTCTCATATTTCCCTCTCTAATAGTCTGATCTCTTTTGACTCCCTCAAATACCTATTGATTTACAGTGAGAAATTAGAATGTAATTTCTAAACATTGTTATCTCCTTTTATTGTTTACTGCTGTCTTTGATTTCTAGTTCCTATAGAAATCTAATGTGATTGGCCAGGGTGGTTTCCTGCACCACTGACCATGAACCTCATCTCTGTACATTTAACATTGTAAACACATTCTGAAGACACTATGGTGATCCTAATGTATCTTCCTTAGAAATGTGAGAGGTGTTCAGAGGTCAGGAAAATGAAACACTTGATTCTGCTCAACAGATATTTCAGGGAATCAAAAGGGATCGGACTATTAGAGAGGGAAAGACAAGAAGCAGAAATAAACAGTATCCAGGTAGTAGGAAAATGGACTTTGCACAGATGGGGAGCCTAGATCAGAAATAAAAAGCTAGACTTTTAATAGAATTGTAGCATTTGGGGTTCTTTTATAGAATTGTAGGTTCTTTTGTTGAATTGTATTAAAGAAGATTAAAAATAAAAACATAATTAAAATATTAAAACACTAACGTTAAAATAGGGCTGTGTACACAGAAGATGTGTTTATTTTGTGTCAAAGGTGTCACTTCTATTCAAAAGAGTTTATGTGTTCAACTTTGCTGTTCCTGGTTTTAATAAATGAAGTCTTGTTGCAACCTTTAATTATTATCACTCTTCTCACCTGGGCTTGAAGGAAGACCATTTTACAGATTTACAAGATGGCGATCTTGGTATAAATTCCAGGTCGTTTTATAATATGGTATGAAACCTCAAGTGATGGTCAATTTCACTTCTTTTGGGCTCTCAGCTGGCCTGTGGAGTCAGTAACCTCACCTGTAGGTCTCAGGCTTGTTTCCCAAACCTACTAAAAAAAAAAAAAAAACGGGTCGGGGAGAGCATGGTAGAGCATTGCACAAATTCTTTCTGATTTCGCCCCCGACCGAGGACTGCTTATTTCTCTGGCTAGTTCCCCTAATCGGTGCTCAGGCCTCGGCAGCCCCGCCTCCCTGGATGCTGGCTGTACCCAGAAAACCCGCGAACGGCGGGAGTCCACGCCCAGATCTGGGTGCTGAGCCCGGAAGCCCGGGGCGGCAAATTCCCGGCTCCGAATCAGCTGCAGCCCCGCCCAGCTGCACCTCCCGCCCTGGGCTGCAGCTTCGCTGGGGAGAGGGCGGGGCCTCGGGTCACGTGGGGGTCATCCCGCCCCGCCCACCGCTTCCCGAACCCGCGGGGTCCGGCCTGCTTGAGTCCGCACGTGGTCTTTCCGTCTTCTTATTCCGCGACCCAGCGCAGCAGCCATGGCTCCAGGCCAGCTCGGTGAGGCCCTCGCGGAGCATGGCCGGGTCCCGCCTGCCCCAAGCCCGGTCACCCGCCCGAGCAGCACGCCGCTGGCCGAGCTGGGAAAGCCCCGGGGCCGGGCCTGCCTACTGTGTGTCCCGGTGCTGGGCCTGGGCCTGCAATCACAGGTCCCCTCCCCAGACCCGGGAGAACGCCGTGCCCGCAAATAATGAGAAATGCCTTCTGTTTCAGCTCTGTTCAGTGTGTCTGACAAAACTGGCCTAGTGGAATTTGCCAGAAACCTCGCATCTCTTGGCTTGAGTCTAGTCGCTTCCGGAGGCACGGCAAAAGCGCTCAGGGATGCTGGCCTGGCAGTCAGGTAAGGCAGTACGTAGTTTTAAAGGTAAGTCCAGGGAGAAAAACGTGACTATGTTAACTCGGAAGAGATGCAATCAGACACTGAGAAAAATAACCTTTTATTCCCAATAACGTTGTGAGGCCGGCCCAACCTTCCTTCCTCTGTGGAAGAGGAACCTCCAGGTAACAACCTAACAAACAGTAAGGGGTAGAAGTTGGGTTAGGACTAGAGAGATTTGATTTTTTTTAGAACCCTAACACCCAGCCACTGTTGGCAAGCAAATTAAGTTAGGTGGACCATTTGTTATGCAGAACAAACACAAATTCTCAGTTTCCAAGGCCTGGGTTTAACTTCCTTCCAAGTAGGTACAGTTGCCTCTTCCATTAGCATCTTCAAAGTACAAGTCATTGGCTCCACTCACAAGCTCTTCATCACCTGACTACGCAGTGAGGAGGGATTGATTGACAAGAGGCGTCAGGAGATGTTCCTGAAAGGCTGGAAGATAGAAAAGGAAGGAAAAAAAAAATCTCAGGATAGGAAGTTCAGAGGAAGGACACACCACTGGGATAAATTTCAGATAGAAAATAAAAGATCTCTCTGTCTTTGTTGCCATAACAATTCTCGGCCTATGGATAATTCTGTAGGGATCTATTATCCATTCTCTGTGAGCAATGCATAACCCCTGTAGATCTGACTGCTTCAGACTGCACGAATGCCTTTGCTTATTAAATACATGTCTTCCTCAGAATCTTTTGGCGTCTTGTCTCTTGAGATTCTCATGAGAGGCAAGAGTGTCAGGGACAGCAGACAATAAGGTTCTTGCAAGGTACAGCTGAGTCCTTTGGGCCAAGTTGATATTTCATTTAAGGTGAATCAGAATTTTGAAGTGTAAGGAGTTCTTAGGTCATGTGTCACCTAGTTTAGTTAAGGTTTGTCAGATGGTCACTCCCGTTCCATGCCACTGCCCATTCCCTACCTGTGCCAGTAGCTTTATGATTCTTATTCTTTCAGATTTATTTATTTATTTACTTATTTATTATGTATGCAGTGTTCTGTCTGCATGAATACCTGCAGGGCAGAAGAGGGCTCCAGATCTCATTATGGATGGTTATGAGCTACCATGTGGGTACTGGGAATTGAACTCAGGACCTCTGGAAGAACAGCCAGTGCTCTTAACCACTGAACCATCTCTCCGGCCCCTTGATTCTTACTATTTTGGTGGTATTGAGGATTGACCTTAGTGTCTTGCCCTGTCAGCTACTGAGCCATATCCCTAACTCACTTATTGTTTGTGTATTGGGGGGAGGGGGGCAGGCTGTCTTCGAACTTGTTCTGCAGGCCAGCCTGGCCTCGAACTCACAGATAGCCACCTGTCTCTGCCTCCAGTGTGCTGGAATTAACGTCATGCGCCACCACGTCCCAGCTTACTTTAGAAACTTTAAATTTACGATCAGGGCTTGTTGTTAAATTCTCTATAAATGATTCTCAGTTGAATTTATTTCTTGATTAAAGATACTGACATCTCTGGAAATTGTGAAGCCAGTGCTTTAATACCCAATTGATTAAAAACATATAGAAAACAAAACATTTTTTGTAAAATAAATTAGATTTTTGAAATCTAGCTTAGTGAAACAATTTAAAGGTTTGATACATTGTTTAAGTTGGATTGGGGGGAGAATCCATTGGCCTGAGTCTAGTAGACTTGGGGGGAGTAGTGGAAATGATGGTTTAGTAACTTTTTGTTACTCTCTTTGCAGAGATGTGTCTGAGCTAACGGGTTTTCCTGAAATGTTAGGAGGGCGTGTGAAAACCTTGCATCCTGCTGTCCATGCTGGTAAGGGATTGACACCTTCACTTTATAACAGAGCTATTGTAGTTAGTAGTTTCAAGAGTGTAAGCAGTAAGTCATCAGTGTACTTCTCTTGCTGGGTCATTCTGTCACCTTTTGTCTTATTTCCTATCTCAAGAATCCCTTATGAGTATAACTGGCCTCCCTCCAGGACGAGTTCATACTGTTTTCCTCTCTTTTGATCTTGACCTAATAATAGTTTAGCTGATCTGGACTGCAGTGTTTCTGTGTTACGGCCTGACTGTACACCTCTGCAGTAGTTCAGACTTAGAATATACTGATATACTGTAACTGGCTCTCAAAAGAGTGTGACCTTTGTTCATTTGTCTGGCACACACAGAAAACCCTCTAGACAGTAATAGCAGCAAGAAGTATATTTCTGCCTTGTAAGCCGTGGTAAAACTTGTGAAGGATGATCAGAGCTAGTGCTGGAGGGTGGTTCAGCCTTTGCAGTTGAGCACCGACTGCTCTTGCAGAGGACCCAGGTTCAGTTCCCGGCACCTACATGACGGCTCAAAACCCCAATGTAACTCCAGTTTCAGAGAATCCAGTCCTTTCTTTTGACCTCCTTAAGTACCAGGCATGGTTGGCGTGCGTACATATAATACAGGCCAAGTAATCATGCATATAAATAAATCTGAGGGAAATAGGAAAATAAAGGAAAAAGACTGAAAAGCCAAGGATTACCAGTCAAGTCATGAGCTATTACTTATGAAATGTAGATTTGAAAGACTGGCAGAGGTTATGTAAAAATTCCTTTTACAGTTTCGTGAGGTTTTGAATTGTGTTTGTTTTGTGTAAGAAAAGGCATTAGATCTGTTTTGTTTTTTGAGACAGTCATTGTGGGGCAATCACTGTGAGGCAAGTCTAATCTAGACTCCACTCTGTCCCTGCTAGTCTGGGGCTCACAGGTGTGGGCCGCTAGACCAGGTGAGATTTAAGTGTTGAGGAAAAAGGTGTTCTGTTGTTGTTTGCTTTGGTCTTGGCTGTGTAGCCCAGGCTTGCTATCAAACCTGCTATCCTCCTGCCTTGACCTGGTTGCTTAGAAGTACAGACCTGGACCACTGGTGTCTATTGTTAACTATCTTAATATTTTCTTTCAAAACGCTTCAACTGTATGTGATGTTCTTTTAGAATATTAAGTGCTTGGTACACTTGCACAGGCCTGTAATAAGTAGAAGACTGATGGGCGGGTCATTTGATCCCAGGAGTATAAGGGCAGTCTGGGCAATAAAGTGAGGCCCTGTCTTTGGTGTAGGGTGCACACCTTTCATCCTACCATTTTGGAGGCAGAGGCAGGTAGGTCTCTATGAGTTGGAGGTCAGCCTGGTCGACTGAGTGAGACCCCATCTCAGAAAAAATAAGAATACTAGAGGGTTTACCTTGTGGCTGGTGGGACTACACAGTGTACCTGAGTTTCTGACCTTACTGTGTGCTTCTACTTTATTACATCAGGGATCTTGGCACGAAATATTCCAGAAGATACTGCTGACATGGCCAGACTTGATTTCAACCTTATAAGGTAAAAAGTTTGAAGCTGAGTTTTGAATGAGCTAAAGAACTCAGATAAGCAGTGCTAAACCTGATGTCTCCTGTGCTCACTGTGTGAGGGAGTGGTCCTCTCCTGTGCTCACTGTGTGGGTGAGTGGTCTTCTGTGCTCACTGTGTGAGGGAGTGGTCTTCTCCTGTGCTCACTGTGGGTGAGTGGTCTTCTCCTGTGCTCACTGTGTGGGTGAGTGGTCTTCTCCTGTGATCACTGTGGGGGAGTGGTCTTCTCCTGTGCTCACTGTGTGGGTGAGTGGTCTTCTCCTGTGATCACTGTGGGGGAGTGGTCTTCTCCTGTGCTCACGATGTAAACACTGTGTGCATTGTCTGCATATGTATGGGCATTTTAATTTTACCAAATTCATGTTTCCAAACTATGTAATTTTAAGTTGAAACAACCTATACTTAGTTGTTGTTATCATGCATTTGGAGCAAACATCCCACAATCTTTGCTTTTCAAAAGTTAAGGTTTAAACGTCACTGCATAAAAACAAAGATACTGTTTTCTTTAAGCATCCACGGTTGCTTTATTGAGGTTTGGATTGTGTGTTGTACAGTTCGGCCTATTGAAAGGGTGCAGTCCGATGGTCTTAAGTATATTCAAAAGAAGTTGTGAAACCGTCACCATATTCGTTGTTAGAACACTCTCGTCTCCCGCCTACGTCTGTACCTCCCCCCAACACTCCTGCACTAAGTGGTGTGCGGTCTCACTTGGTTGCTGATTTCTCACGATTCTCTCGTTCTGTGGGTTGTTTCTTGCTCAGTGGTGTCTGTCATTCAACCATCACGGTTTTGATTACTTTGATGATGTCCAGTTTCTTTCTTTTAGACCTCGTGCCTTTGCTGTCATACCTAAGACACCTCATTGTGGTGATGAAGGGTTTTGGTTTGTTTTTTTTTTTCTTCTGATTTTGCGGTTGAGTTTGTGATTCTAGGGTTTTGCTTGTTTGTATTTAGACAGAATCTCAACTGCGTGGTTGAGACTAGCCTCTCCTGATTTAATCTACCAAATGCTGGGATCGCAGGGGTGTGCCATTTTACACCCAGCCCTGCTGATTGAGTTAATTTTTATATACGGAGAGGTGTGAGCAGAGATCTAATTTGATGCATTTGGGACCGTCCATTGTCCCAGCATTATCTGTTGAAGGCTGTTCTTTCCTCCATGTGGCTCAGGCATCCCTGGTCTCTGTGGTTATGCCAGTGTACACTCCTATGGTAGATCTGCAGTAAAATCTGAAGTAGAGAGCTGTGGGTCCTCCTGCTCTGTTGGAGCCATTCAGGGACCCTTGCATTCTCCCTTGAGTGTAGGGTTGCTGTGCAACACTTGTAGGAAAGGCAGTGGGACGTCTGTAGGTTGTGTAGATGAATGCGGGGCCTCATTGTCATCTCAACAGCAAATTGCTCTTTTATGAGTTAGTCTAGATGAATATGAGGGATTTCTTCCCTCTAGTTTTTTCAACATTGTTTTGTGTTTACAGTATGTCAGTCTGACACTTCTGTAATTTTATTCTTCAGTCTTTGATTTTCTTTAGTGCTGTCTTTACTGCATTGTTTTCTTAATTTCCTGTCCTGATTGTTGTTTACTAATGTGTATTATTACAGTTGATTTTTGTATATTGATCATAAGACCTGCGGCCTTCCTGGACTCATTTATTAAGGCTGATAGATTTTCTTCTTAACAGCTGAGGATTTTCTCTGTGTATAAGCATCATCCCACATGGTGTCAACCCTGATGCCTTTCCTTTAATTTTCTTTATACATTTCTGTGGCTAAAATGTGACAGAATATTGAATAGAAATGGTTAAGAGTGAATATTCTTATTTCTGAATCTTAGGAGGAAAATATTGGTTCTAAGATATCAATAAGTATAATATTAGATTTTTATTACATTTTATCATGTTGAGTTGTTTCTACAATGCTGAATTTATTGATGTCTTTTTCTAAAAAAAAAATTTGGGTAGATGCTGAATTGTTTAAACATTGTATGCCCTGATGTAATCTTGTGGCTTTTGTTTTCTGTTAACCTTACATTAATTTATTTTCTAAAGATCTTATTTATTTATGAGGCACACATGCTGTAGTGGCTTGTCGTAGTCTGAGGACCGCCCACAGGAGTTGGTTCTCTCCTACCATGTGGGCTCTAGGTATCAAACTCAGGTCATCAGTCTTGGCAGCAAATACCCTATTTTATTGAGCCATCTTCCCAGCCCCTAATTAATTTTTAGGTGCTAAGGTAACTCTGCCTTGATCCCTAAAGGTAGAAGTAAGATTAAAAAAAAACAACTGCATTCACATGATGCAAGGAATGAACAGACCAGTTGAAGGATTATGAGTTACATACTTAGTTAAGCAAGACAAGTACTGCTCACATTACCAAACTATTCTATAGGCTCCACTCCCTGGGTGGAATCCATTGTTATCTCCCTACTAAAGTAGGAACCTAGTTGTATCATTAGACTTTTGTTTGAGATAGAAAGAGATCTACTTCTTAATACCTAAAAATACCAGGTCTGGATATTAGTCACACCTGTTGACAATAACCTTGAGAGAACAGAACTCTCTGATCTGTTATTTGAACTACTGACAGTCACCTTGAAGGAACAGAAGTAAGTTCCAAATGGATCCATACCTATGGGCCCTGCCAACAGTCCTGATCAGTGAACTGGGAAGTTCTCCTTCCATTGGACTGGTCTCCACCAGCTGGGACTTTCATGTTAAACCGTACAGGTTTAACAGTTAGCTAAGGCCAGACAGGCCTCAAGCTCGCAGGCTGGTGTGGTGAGGACGACATTAACCCTGTCCAGAGCATGTGCTGATTCTGTGTTCTACGAGTGTAGAGCCTCCAGACCTCTTTTCTATGTAACTTCTAAGGAGATGTTGGGGCTGGGCAGGTGGCTCAGTGGTTAAGAGCATTTGCTGTTCTTGTAGAGGACCCAAGCTTGGGTTCCAGCACCCACGTGGTCCCTCACAACAGTTTGACTAGGTCGTAGGGGTCTGATGTCCAGTGACCTCCACGGACACTGCATGTATGATGAGTACATAAACACATAAACACATGCAGACAAATCCTCACAAACATAAAGTCAATCTTTAAGAAGGAATCTGAAAATGTCAGGCTAGCGGTTTATATTTTAGATCCTCGTGGGTTTGGTCACATCTTCAGTAACTTGCTTTGTTCCTGACAAGCTGTAAGTGACGAAGCTTGAGCTGTCCAGTGACAGCTAGCTCTCCTTGCTTGTCAGGGTCGTTGCTTGTAACCTGTACCCCTTCGTGAAGACGGTGGCTGCTCCGGATGTAACTGTCGAGGCAGCTGTTGAGCAGATTGACATTGGTAAGTCGGGATAAACCTTTCAGAATTGACAAGGGTGGAGGTTAAATTCTCTTTGAGATTTTGTTTTTCTTTTCATTATTGAGTATTCGTGGTTTTGTTTCATGTTGAGACAGGGCTTTGCTGTGTTGCCCAGGCTGGCCTCTAACTTGTGGTCCTCCTGCCTCAGTCTCCAAAGTGCACAGATTCTCATGGTGTATCACCCCATCTGGCTTAGAAAATATTAAACTTAAACTAATTATTTTGTGTATTCATATGGGCTAATTTTCCCCTATTAAGTCAGAAATTAAGGTCTTGTGCACAGTGACGGGAGAGCTCATGAACTGAAAGCAAAATGCTGAAGAAAAATAATGTATTTGTTCTTCAAAGGCGGAGTGACCCTCCTGAGAGCCGCAGCCAAAAACCATGCTCGAGTGACAGTCGTGTGTGAACCAGAGGACTATGTGGCAGTGGCTGCAGAGATGCAGGGCTCTGATAGTAAGGACACCTCCCTGGAGACCAGGCGCCACTTGGCCTTGAAGGTGGGGTGTATTCTGTAATCCTGTCAAGCAATGGCTGTCTTATCCGAGTGCCAGTTCAAGCAGTATGCAGGTCTCCTAAATACAGCTTTCTGCACTCTGCCTGTGACTTCGGTCCTTTTGTTAAACACGGAGAGGTCAAAAATTAGGAGTATTCTGTCAGATTCAAAGGCAGAAAGGTTAGCTGTACTATTTAGGTTTATTTGGGGTGGGTTGTGGGTATAAGGCTATGTACCTTAAAGCATCCTTGGAAGTGTTCCTAATATCTCACGAAATGCGGCTTTTTATAGGCATTTACTCATACTGCACAATATGATGAAGCAATTTCAGATTACTTCAGAAAGCAATACAGTAAAGGAATTTCCCAGATGCCCTTGCGGTATGGAATGAACCCCCATCAGACTCCTGCCCAGCTGTATACACTGAAACCCAAGCTTCCCATCACAGGTAAAGTGTAGGGAGTGTGTGCTGCGTCTAGACACCTGGTTTTCTCTGTGTTGTGTCTGAAGTTACTCCCATCAGAATATAAACTAAATTACTTAATACCTCATTTTTAATCATCCAAAATCGAGGCTCCCGTTGGACCGTGCACACGAGGTGTCAGAGTGGTGCATCTTGCACTGCCTGACAAACCACAGGTCCTGGCTGATACACAAAGCTGGAGTTGGAGATACAGTTTGGGGGACATTGATGTTTTGGAAGACTTGAGATCAGGTGGGACTCCTGAGATTTCCCAAAAGAGGGCCCATCAGACCAGTCCTGTGGCACCGCTGTAATTGGTCGCTCAAGCAGTGGAGAAAGCAGCAGGGAAAAACCTGTGTATTACAGTGGGTCAGGAGCCACTGTCTGTTTGCCAAATGTTACAGCTGTAGTGGGCCAGAATAGAAGTGTGACCTTAAATTAAATAGCATTGAGGGCCCAGTGTGCTCATTCAGGGGCAAAGGTATTGTTACAGTAGCCTGGTGACTGCAGTTAGTCCCGGGTCAGAATTGTCCTCTAGCAGCACACTTGCTTCTGCATCCCCACACACATGCACACAAAATATAATAAGTAATTTTAATTCAAAAGGAAGAAATGACAGTGAAGAATAATTCTTTGAACTGAGAATCAGAACTGTGGGTTTCTGCTGTGTGACACTGTTCCTCGGGAAATGTCAGCATGTGTACTCACTCCAGATAGGCAGCCAGTAACAGACCAACACACAGAACACAGGTACCACCAAAGCCCAGCTTGGTCAGCTACTGATTTTTGTTGTTTTTGCTTGCAAGAATATTGGTGAGAGGCTATTTATAGCCGCAGAAATGGCGGTGACAGCCCCATTACCAAAGCCCATTGAAAAGGTTTCTGACGTGTGATATATACTGTCACTGTAGTTTCCATAGATATTTAATCTTAGTCACATGAATTTAGTAAATGTTTGGTTTTGTCATTGTTGCCAAGTCTCTTACTATTTACTTCTAGTCTGCAGTTGCAGGTGGGGTCAGGGTTGGGGTGCAAGTCTTTGAAGGTGACGTAAGAGTGTAGTTACGCTCCTTTTGAAACCAAGTTACTGCTATGTTTATAGATATCTTTTTGCCTCTTGTTTACTTTTTTTTTTTTTTTTTGAGGTATGGGGATGGTTCTTGAGACAGGGTCCTCACTATGTAGACCAGGCTGACCTCATACTCAGAGAGATCCACCTTCTGTCTCTACCTGGGCCTTGTAGACTCTTGGTTCTCCTCCTTTTGACTAAAATCACATGCAAGTTGTATAGCCTAGATATGCTATTTGTTTTTAAGGAATGTACATAATATGACCTTATCGAACCTGCTTGTTAATGTGTGTGTGTTTCTATGTGTAGTCCTCAACGGAGCCCCTGGATTCATAAACTTGTGTGATGCTTTGAATGCCTGGCAGCTGGTGAAGGAACTCAGGGAAGCAGTGGGCATCCCGGCTGCAGCTTCCTTCAAGCATGTCAGCCCAGCAGGTGAGGGCCCTGCCCCAGCACGCTCTAGAGTGCTTGGGCATTTTTGTTGTTTCTTTCCAGTTTTTCTGACTATGGTAAGTTCTGATGCCAGTTATATAATCTGGGACGTCTGTTGATAATAGTGTCAATATAGCTATATACAACTTGGTAACATAGTACGCACACCTTGTTAGGAGACAGAGACACTGCACTGTTGGCTCTTGCAGTGTTGTTCTGAAAGTTTAGAAATGAAAATGAAGTGACTCAATGTGATAGAACCAGCTAACTGCCTCTCTGTGCTGGAAGTGTACCTTAGCAAGCAAAGAGACTGTTCCTGTTTTTATTGAATGAGATATTCCTTTGTTTCTATACTCAAGTCCTTAATTCCACGGTTTGGTTGTCCATACTGTGGGTTCTGTTTGCAGTCCAGCACATAATTGTTCCTGATATTTACTGGGTGCTAAAGTGAGGTGAGCGAGGAAGAAGAAAATGATAGTGACACAAGCAGAGCAGAATCAGGAATGCAGTGGTCCAGCTCCCCACCCATGCCAGTGTGGTCAGCTTCAGCTCTGCTTTCAGAGGCCAGAGAGAAAGTCCCCTGCCCCTGCCCGGTGTGCTTGGTGTTTAGTTACCTCGCTGAGTCGTTTTTACTTTGACACAAGTACTAGAAAATATACTCCATAGGTGTTTGAAAAATACTGGCTAGGTCTTTGAAAAATACCAGTTTTTAAAATTTGTTTTGTTTCCTTTTTTTTATTTTGTGGCACTGGGCATTGAAACCCTGGTCTTGGATACACCTCCAACCCTTGAAAAAAATATTTTGGTGTCAGTTTTGAAAAGTAGCAATTCAAAGTTTTAGATTATTATTTTATGGCTTTTTAAGAAATTGTGTGTGTACATGGTGGGATAGGGGTGCTCGGTCATTGTTTCTCCTTGTTGGGGTGGGGGTGCTCGACCATTGCTTCTTGGTGGGCTGGTACCTTCCCTACCCGCTGCTGTCGCTGACTCTACCTTCTTTCTTTGCCAGGTGCTGCTGTTGGGACTCCACTCAGTGAGGATGAAGCCAGAGTCTGCATGGTCCATGACCTCTATCCAGCTCTCACACCTGTGGCCACTGCATACGCACGAGCAAGAGGTCAGAGGAGAGATTTTGTCAGTTAGAGGAGAGAGCACTGCTTTATCCTTAATAGAATAAGATAATGTTGCTTAAACTTGCATTATAAGATTTAGATTTGTCTTTCTTTGTTTTTAATAATACTTAAGCTGAGTATATTTTAAAAAGTACATGTTAGTATCTTAATGTAATAAATGGAAACAAAGAGATTGGTACATTTTATTTTAGATTAGGTCTTTGAATACATTTTTATTATAAAAAACTGTGTGTTTATTCTAACTGCTAAGTTTTAGTTTGGCTTGCATTTTTACATACCCAGAAATTCCAGATTCCTGGGTGCAGTGATGAGCAGGTACGAGTTCCTGAGGGATTTTAAGACCCTTGCAGCAGTTTATCAGTTACAGCCAAAGGCAGCAGCTGTGCTTGTGCTACGGCCTCCAGCCTCCTGCTTCTGTAGACACGCTCTGTGTGGGTGGAGGCCCTGTCCTCCTTCACTAGTTAATGCTGACCTGCAGCCAAGTGCTAATTCGAAAGGTAAAATTAATGAATCCCTTCTCACTCGTTATTTGACTGATAGATTAACTCTGGGTAATGAGGTAAGCTTTTGTTTCTACGTCATATAGTATGCCCACATCCAAGTAGCAGAGTTGGGCAGGCACATGACATACCCCAACATGTTTATGAACCTGGAAGGGATCAGAGAGGAAATAATGGATTTGATCACATGGATTTTTTTTTATGCAATAAATCCCTTGACTTTCACTTACAGGAGCTGATAGAATGTCTTCATTTGGTGATTTTATTGCATTGTCTGATGTGTGTGATGTCCCTACTGCAAAAATTATCTCCAGAGAAGTGAGTAGAGGTTCAGGTATTTTGATCCATATGTAACTGAATAACTTGTTCCTAGACTTCACAGAAACTGTAGCCTACAGTGATTGTGCCAGCCCTTTAGCATGTAGGATACTGAATTTATACGGGGACCACAAATCCTTGACGTTTTGTTGTTAATTTTGAGATTTAAGGTTCCAGGTGGATGTTTATCTCGGTGGGGTTTTCATTATATGTTTAGTTCTTTTAAATCTCTGCTGGATGTGTATTCCCCTCCCCGCTGGGATCGAAACAGGATTTCTCTGTGTGACAATTTTGCCATCTGTAGACCAGGCTGGCTTTGAACTCAGAGAGATACATCTACCTCTGCCTCTCGAGGGCTGGGATTAAAAGTGTACGCCACTACCACTTGCCTGCTGGGTACATCTTAGCGCCAAAGTTAATGTTCTGAAGGCAGGCAGAGCCATCTTGCACAATGAAGAAATAATGGCCCTTGCTACAGACCCTTCGAGATCTGAACGACTAGGGCAGAGCATTTTGAACTGACCCTTATCGTTTAGTACCAGGTTCGCGTCCCACCATTGCTGCTGGGAGACACAACCAGAGAGGTAGCTTAGAGCGGAATCAAAGACAGTGATCAGGAGGGTAGGGGGACTGTGGCATGGCGGTGCTTAGCTACTTTAGGGATTCTTTCTGACCTTAAACCTTCCCAGCCATGCTGGCCTGGCTTGTTCTTGCAGTTCATGGAGACACTGAGACCCCTGTGTCTCTAGCTGCAAGATTACAGACCTGGGATCTCACCCCCTTGTTTTGTGCTTTCTTGAGCCAGACTGGAGCATGATCCCTCTGGTGTGGACTTCAAGCCCCCTTCATGAAGAGACTAGCATAAGAATGGGATTTTCTTCCCCAAGGCTCGTGCGTTAACGTGAATCATCCATTCGTTCTTAGTTAAAACTAAGATTAACCACAGAAAATAGGAGAACTTGTAAAACAGTCAGCCCTAAAGAATAATCTCCTCATAGTTCTGGTGCATTATGTAGGACAGCTCAGTGTTGCTTTATTTTACAGAGTTCTCTGATTCCTAAAAATAAAAATTGCATTTAATGTATTTACAGGTGTCAGATGGTATTGTTGCCCCGGGATATGAAGAAGAAGCCTTGAAAATACTTTCTAAAAAGAAAAATGGGAACTACTGTGTTCTTCAGGTCAGGGCAGTTCCTACATTAGGTGGCGATTTAGTCTGCAGTTTCACTTTGTGCCCTTTTCCCTGTGTATCTCTTTCTTACAGAGACAGCTTTCCAATGTATCCCTCTTTGGTATTTTTGTCTCTATCCCTTTTCCCCTTGTCTTTTTTCCGCCTGAGTTTGGGTTGTGCTGTGTACCTCAAGATGGCCTTGAACTCACAGCTTTCTGAGTGCTGGGACTAGACACTCAGAGCAGCACATCAGACTTCTCTATTTTTACTGTTTCTGAAACAGGGTTCACTGTGTGCCCTTCAGCTGGCTGAGAACTCAGAGATACACCCGCCTCTGCCTCCCACTCATACGACTAAAGGTGTGCCACCACTCCCTACCAGACACGTTTATTGTTAATCTTAGTAATTTTTTATACAGGTGGTTTGCTGGGTCTAAGATTCTTTGCCTTGGTGTGTGGGCGGGAAGGGGGGTGTTCTCTGTGTAGCCCTGACTGTCCTGGAACTCACTCTGTAGACCAGGCTGGCCTCCAATTTAAGGAGATCAGCCTGCCTCTGCCTCTCAAGTGCTGGGATTAAAGGACGTGTGCCACCATGCCTGGCTTCTTTTTGCTTTTTATTTGTGTACCCTGCTTCACACCCTTGCAGGTTGTCTAATATCTGTATATAATTTACCTAAGTCCCAAGAGAAATAGAGCTGGGACACAGACTGTGTGTACTGTCCCTGTAGAAAGTGGACAGCATCCTAAATGTCCTCGTGGGCGTGGTGTTTTTAAATTTCCCATCTGCACGGTTAGATGAAAGTAGCGTCTCACATTCACAGAGTGATCCTCTTCATGGGGGAGTATTTTTCAGATGCAAGCTAGAATTCTTGTTTTTTCCCACTTTGTGTTATTTTTTAATATTTATTATGTATACAGCATTTCTTCCATGTATGCCTGCAGGCCAGAAGAGGGCACCAGACCTCATTACAGATGGTTGTGAGCCACCATGTGGTTGCTGGGAATTGAACTCAGGACCTTTGGAAGAGTAGACAATGTTCTTACCCTCTGAGCCATCTCTCCAGCCCTGTTTTAACTTGTAATTCAAAGATTAGCTAAATTTCTGTAAGAACTCTCTAGAAAGAAAAGAGAAATAGGATGTACATTTTGTGCCTCAGCGTGTTCTGGAGATTCTGGTCTGTGTGCTTATCCAAGAAAGGAATTGAAGGCCTGGTAACTTGTGATGATCATAACTGTTCCCATGGTGATTGGTGGCTTTGGTGCCTGGCCATTGTATTATGATCATTGTATTATGTACCATGCTAAATGATGTCATCACACATGTTTGTGTTAAGAAAATGGGTGTAACTTAAGAATGAGATCTTGTTAGTGTTTGGTCATGTTTTCTGAGACGTGGTTTGGCTCTAGCTCAGGCTGTCCTGGAACGTCCTGTGACCCAGGCTGGTCTCTAATCTGAAGTCCTCCTGTCTCATTCTTCCAGTTACAGGCATACACCACCATGCTCAGCAAGAATGAAAATTTTTGTGTGAAAAATTTGAGGCTATGGATGTACTTGTAACTTTTATAATTTGTGCCCTAGATGGACCAGTCCTACAAACCGGATGAAAATGAAGTTCGAACACTCTTTGGTCTTCGTTTAAGCCAGAAGAGAAATAATGGTGTCATTGACAAGTCATTATTTAGCAATATTGTCACCAAGAATAAAGATGTAAGTTTTAAAATATCTAAACTAATGTTAATAGCATGTCTATCTTTGGTATATATAAGCTTATCATTTATTAGGTCCATATTTGTCATTGGTAGATATGCACGCAGCTAGCTCATCTTTGAGTTGTCAGGAAAGCCTGACACATTAGAAGCTTATCTTTGTATGTACATACATAGAAATAAGAGTCTTCAGTCATACCTAAGTGGGATTGTGTCGTCCCTCGCTGCATCCATTAGGTTGCAGATGCTTTTCTGTACTGATGAATGTTGCTTCACATCAGGAAAAGCCACATGACTGCCCAAGTAGATCTGCGCCACCGTAGTATTTAGGCCGTTTCCTTTTTCACTGCTTGATAATTGTTTTTAATGTGAAGAATGTTTTATGTTTTTTGTCACCCTGTAGAAGAGGTCTAATTTTGGGATAATGGTGACCTCGGGAGAGTTGCTTTCATGCAGTATTTTATTCAGTCCCAGTGTTATAGGAGAGGCCTGTGCTCTGCATTGTAAAAGTACAGAATTGGGCCAGAGAATAGTTAATCTGACTGAAGTTACAAACTAGGGAAATGGATGAGAACTGCGTGTGTGTGTGTGGTTTTCCTGTGCTCTGTGGCCATCCACGTTTGCTGTGGCCTGCTTCTCTGTGCCTCTACAGAGGCGCTGGTCTTGTCACGAGCAGGTCATTGTAGCAGGAGTGGAAAGTAGAGGTCTAGCACTGATCTGGCCTTGACTGCTGGGCAGGGGAAGCTGCACACACTGAAAGCCTTATCTTTTTTCAGAAAAATGGTGCTTTAGCTGGCTGAGGTTCCTCACATCCCCGCACAGGCATTTCTCGTATCCTTTGATCTGAGTCAGAATGCCAGGGAGTGCCAGGGCTGTATTGAAGGTGACTTCTAAGAGGCTAGCTTTTTATGGACCCAGATTGTACTTGTTGGCTCAAACAAAAGATGAAGGATAGATTAATGTCCTGGAATAGTAAATTCTTTTAAAAATCTTCTAAAACTTCGAATTTTGGGATTTAAAAAGTGTAGGTTCACATGCAGCCGGGGAGTTCTCGTGTACTCTCCATTCTGTTCCTCTTTTAAAGAAGCTAATTGGGATGAAGCCAGGCTTACCTTTTTGGTTATTTTTAAGTTTTAATTGCATATAGCCCTCTGTAGCATAAGGACATGTTACACGGTCTGTTGTGTGTGGACCGTATCCCTGCCCCCACCCTCCACCCCCACACCTTTTAGTCCTCCCGCTCTGTTTGGTCCTCTTTGTTCCTCTACACAGTTTTCTTTATATTACACACACTGTGCATGGCACCACAAACAGAATATTTGTATTTCTGGGAGTGGCTTATTATTACTTAATATGATTATCCTCACTTATGTTCATTTTTTTATATAAACAGTATAACTTCATCCTTTTTTCTCTAACTCTGTAGTCTAGCATGGACTGGGAGCCCAGATGCTCCTGCATCAGCCTCTGGGTGCCGTTTCCTGGGATGGCAGGCATCATGTTTTCTCTTTGGGTAGTCAGTACCCTTTATCTACTTAGCATACACACGTGGATCATCGTCCTCCTTTCTGATCTGTATCAGAGGAAGTGACATTTGGGGCTATTACAGACTTACTGCTGAATGTTGGCTTAGAGTTTGCAGAATATTTTTAAATAGCTTTTTAAAATGTTCTCAGCAAAGCAAAAAGATGGTATAATTTGACTTTTCCAGAATACATTGGCTGTGTGGGAATCACAGTACATAACAGATGAAATGTAATCTAAGTCTTTTATCTTAAGTTATTATTAATTATTCTGGTTAAAAAATGTCTTATTAAAATAAATGGCATATTTCACAGCTTGTTGCTGAACAGTCGCCATTAGCTTGAGGGTGACACATGGGTACTGCACTGTGTTAGTCACAGATACGCTAGCGTATTTCAGTCTTTAGTAAAGCATGACTCGTTCATCTGGCTGTCACTCGGGGACCAGACTGCGTTACAGGTCTGTTACACTGGTGTATCCGTAGCTTAAAGTTAATGAGGTTTCAAAAGCCTGGTGAGACTTAAGCATCCCGTTTGTTTCAGCTGCCGGAGTCTGCCCTCAGAGACCTCATTGTGGCCACTGTCGCTGTCAAGTACACTCAGTCCAACTCCGTGTGCTATGCCAAGGACGGACAGGTAACCACGCCATCAGCCCCCCACGGGCACCGTTGTTGCACAGTGTCCCAAAGCCCATCCGCCTCGGGTACTCGGTGCTTGAAAGAAAAGTTTTGCCAGATCCTCTCCTGGTTTGTCAGTGCTTACTCGGCACTGTGGTAGACAGCAGGCCGGAGCCAAGTACTAGAGATGGTTACACTGACTTTTGCTTAGAATGAGCTGGCTCATTTTGGATTTGTGGAACTTGTTTCTACACACACACACCCATCCCCGCTGCCCGTCACTGGTAGTATTTCCATTGACAAGGAACAGGAAAGGAAAGAATTGTGCTGCCAGTCATCGGGCTGTGTGTGCAGCCTGCAGGGTTTCTGACATGTTTCTTACCCTACCTTTTATTTATTTAGTCTTCTGTAGCCTTGTGAGTCAAACCCCATTCACAGTTGCTCTGCCACACACTGCCCCTGCCTCCTGGGTTCTGTTTGAGAATTTGTTGAAAGGGCAGCCTGCACGTGTTGAGACAGGAACTTGAACTTCAGGGTCCCCTCTGCCTCTGCCGCCTTCATGCTTGGTTTCTTAAAAAATAATTTGCACACAGTGAAATTTATCAGTTTTAAATGTACTTTTTTTTAATTCTGTGGTTATGTGGCCACTGCTACAGACAAGATAGATCATCCCCAACTCTTTTTAAATTAATTACTTTTATTTTATGTGCATTGGTGTTTTGCATGCCTATATGTCTGTGTGGGGGTGTTGGGTCCCCTGGAACTGGAGTTACAGACAGGTGTGAACTGCCATGTGGGTGCTGGAAATTGAATCCAGGTCCTCTGAAAAAGCAGTGTTCTTGACCGCTGAGTCATCTCTCCACTCCCAGATCACTCCCAAATTAAAGTAACAGAAAGTGGGGCGTTTTAGCTTTAGATTTGTTCTGCTATCAGTACAGTGTGGATCTGCAAGAGGCTATTTGCCATTTGGTTATTTTGTTTGATTTTGGTTTTGCTTTTTGCTTTTTGAGACAGAGTGTATATGTTCCACATCTTCTTTAACCATTCTTCTATTGAGGGGCACCTAGGCTGTTTCCAGGTTCTGGCTATTACAAATAGTGCAGCTATGAACATAGTTGAACAAATACTTTTGTGGTATGATAGGGCATCTCTTGGGAATATACCAAGAGTGGAATTGCTGGGTCCTGAGGGAGGTTGACTCCCAGTTTCCTGAGAAACCGCCACACTGATTTCCACAGTGGCTGCACAAGTTTGCATTCCCACCTACAATGGATGAGTGTTCCCCTCACTCCACATCCTCTCCAGCATAGGCTATCATTGGTGTTTTTGATTTTAGCCATTCTGTCAGGTGTAAGATGGTATCTCAGAGTTGTTTTGATTTGCATTTCCCTGATTGCTAAAGAGGTTGAGCATGACCTTAAGTGCCTTTTGGACATTCGAACTTCTGTTCAGCTTGCTGTGGGTGTAATTGGGGCATAAAACTCCATTGTTAAGGTTAAATTGTGTCAGTATTGAGCATTTATTTTTAATAAATTTTTAAATTTTTGTTGGGGAGAGGGAGGATATGGGGGATAGAATATAAGGTTGTAAACATACCCTGACACATGTTAGATCTCAGGACAGCGTGAGGAGTTCTGTACTTCCGTGACAGGGCTCACACTGGGGTTGCCAAGCTTGCAGGGCAGGTGCTTTTGCCTGCTGAGCCATTTAGCTAGCTCTGGTAGTGAACACCTCTTAACCATGTATCCCAGCCGTGGGATGCAGCATTGGCCCAGTGCATCCCTAGGGTCTTTCCTAACTTGAGTGAGCCTGATTTTAATACAACTTCAGCGGCATGCTCCAATGTGTCTTCTGGTGATTCATGTTTAACCTACAGGTTACAGTTGTGGTGGCTGTTAAGGCCAAAGAGATACTAGCATATGATTCAGAAGGGCCTTTCAGGACTTTTGTAGAAGGCAACTATTAAAATAGTTGATTTTCATCACTAAGTCTTGATCGGCTGTGTACACTGGTCCTTGGGTCTTGGAGCCAGCAGAGCCGTTCAGAGTGTGCGTCTCACTACCAGCATCCTAAAGGAAGTGTCTGTTCTTAGGTTATCGGCATCGGAGCAGGACAGCAGTCTCGGATACACTGCACACGCCTTGCAGGTGATAAGGCAAACTCATGGTGGCTCCGACACCATCCACGAGTGCTTTCCATGAAGTTTAAAACCGGGGTGAAGAGAGCAGAAATCTCTAATGCCATTGATCAGTATGTGACGGGAACCATTGGTGAGGTACGGGCTGATTGAGTTCCTGGTGGGCTGTGTGAATTCGTTCACTGTTTGGGACAAACTTTCACGGTGTTACTACAGAAAGACTTTCTAGAAATTCTGGATTGTCTGAAACCATTAAAATTAAAATACCTTCTGAACCCTGTCACTTGTACTGCTGTGCCCTTCTGAAACCACAAGCCTCTGCTTCTTGGGTTATGAATATTAGATTAGTTCTGTACGCCCGTGCTTCCCCTGCAGGTTATACTATTGCCATTGCGAGGACTGTTCTCCACCCATCTCCTGGTATCAACAGAGGCTGTGTTGTGTATTAAACTTGAACTGTTATTGTCCTGATAGCTGATCGCCAGGGGCTCTCTTCTACTGTACTTACATAGGCCAGTAGCAACTTAGTGTGGCTTGGTGCCTTTTCTGTTTTCAACAAGAATGTTCTCAAGGCACAGTCTGCTTTTTTTTTTTTTTAAGTTTTGTTAGTTTGAGATAAGGTCACAGTCTGCTTTTTTTTTTTTTTTTAAGTTTTGTTAGTTTGAGATAAGGTCGTCTCTGTAATGCAGACTGACCTGGAACTCAGATCCTAGTGCCAGGATTACAGACGTGTTCCGCCTCGGCCTGATGAAGGCCTTGCTTCTTAATCCCTTTGCACTGAGGGTTACATTGCAGTAAACTTCAGAGTAAAGTAACACAAACATCCAGGCAGTAGTGAATACCATGAATTGTGTTTTGATTTGCCTATGCTGACTTTATACTCAAGACAGCTGTATATGTGTAGTTTAACTGCACAGACATCAGTTACCATCTGCTCCTAGATTGGAGATGAAGGGTCATTTTAAACGTATAAACTTACAGGTTTAACTTAGAGATTTGGGAACATGGTGGGTTTGGGATAAACTGAGTTACAAGGTATAATCTCTTTTTAATCTAAGACTTATCTTTCCTTTATGAATATGTTTTTAAACATCAAAGAGCTTCTGGAAATGGGAACTTGAGTTAGTCGTTGTTTAGTGAGCAGTCACAGGAAAACGCCCAGTTGGATTCTGTCCTTATGCTTCCCACTGGATACAGCTGACGGTGATGCTGAGCTCACCTTGCCCCTGGCTCCCTAGGGAGAAGACCTGGTGAAGTGGAAGGCACTGTTTGAGGAAGTCCCCGAGTTACTCACTGAGGCAGAGAAAAAGGAATGGGTCGACAAACTGAGAGACGTTTCTGTCAGCTCCGATGCCTTCTTTCCTTTCAGGGATAACGTAGACCGAGCTAAAAGGGTAAGTGAGAATCTGTGTGTGTTGGGGACACAGAATTTTAGAAGCCATTTCAGGCATCTGCCTTTGAGGCTGGGGGTGTGGCATAGAGCACCTGGTCTCGGGGTCAGTCCCAGCACCACAAAAAAAGTTGTGCTTCTGATGTTTTAAGTTACTTAGAGCTGCATATTAAAGCTCTTGATTTGATACAAATGGAGAATTATTTCACTTTTCTGTGTGATATAGGCATAACCCAAATTCTGTTGCTTTGTATGAATATGTCATTGTTAGTTATGCTTTTTTAAAGGATATATTTATTTTTATTTATAATCAAATTTTATCATATATAATTGTGATTGTTTGGACTGCCTTTATATATATATATGTGTGTGTGTGCCTGCTTGAAGAAGCCGTGGAACTGTAGTTACAGATGATTGTTTTTTTGAAGAGTAGCTAGTACTCTGCTGAACCATCTCTTCTACCCCTGGCTTCTGCTTTTTAGAGAGGAATTTTGTTTTTTGCTAGGTATACATGGCATTGTGTTTTGAAAGTCAACATTGGTTTTGGGGTTTTCCTCTGCAGAGTGGTGTGGCCTACATTGTTGCGCCATCTGGATCTGCTGCAGACAAGGTTGTGATCGAGGCATGCGATGAACTGGGGATCGTCTTGGCTCACACGGATCTCCGGCTCTTCCACCACTGATCTTAGTTTCCTTCATTTCCTAGTTTGCTTATGTGCAGTAAATAGCGTGTGGGATTTTAAAAGTACCTCTTGTAAAAAATGAGTCGTTTGCATCTTAATAATTGGATCTATGGTTTTAGGTTCGTTGGGTCTTATCTTATCTGAAAGGTATAGACTTCTAGCCCAAGTCACCACATACAGAGATTTGTGTGTACCGAACCTAAAAGCAACCCTCCTTGGAGCTCAGCTTTTGATATGGTGTTTTATAAGCTGTAGAAGCCAAGCTGCCTTATGATGACACATCCCCGTTGGGGATTGCTCTCCGCAGGGTTCTTCATGCCCCTGAGAAACTCAACTGTTTGCCACCTTGACAGCCAGTTGTCCCCTGGGAACTGATCCTTAGCAGGATCTAGATAATGCTGATACTGCTTAGGTGAAGTGTTGCCCTTATTTCAGCACCTGTGATCTTCTCTCCGGTCTGTTTAAAACCTGTATTAGCGATTTAGTAACAGTGTTACCTACAGATGGACCCAGAGTTCTTAGAGTTTTTACTCACAGTGAGCATGTTTGGGGTGGGGATCTGTGGTCTTGACCGTTCACCTGGAAGATGCCTATGGTCAGCTATAACCTTCCGTCAGGTAGCCTCATTTCTGCCTTCTTTCCACTCCTTTCCTAAATAAAAAATGCAGAAGCTATTTTGGTGGTTGTTATTTTGTTTTTGTTTTTTGTTTCCTGTTGTTCTAGCTGTCCTGGAACTTGTCCTCTAGTTAGAGAACCGCCTGCCTCTGTCTCCCAGCACTGGGATTAAAGCGTGTGCCACTGTTTCCGTCTCAGACATGTTTAGAAGTAGTCATCTTTGTAAGTCGGTTGTAGGCTGGCTGACCTTCCAGCTCTTGGAGCAGCCCACTGAAACAAAGCGGACGTAAGTAATCATTACAATGCTGTGGCTCCTGTGCTCAGTCACAGGGCAGGGATCCCTGAGGATCTTGTTTGTGCTTACTGCCAGCCTTTCAAATGAGATTCCCTAGAGATGGATCTTTCTGCTCTGGTCTCTGCCAACCTTTGCCTGTCACCTCTCGGAGGCCTCTGAGTCGTATCTATCCAAAGAGCTTTGTTGATCTGTTGCTGTACCTGGGATCAGAACCAGGGCCTTCATGCTAAGCAAGCGTTCTACCACTAAACTGTAGTCTCAGTCTCAGAGGAGCTCCGTAATTCCTAGCTCACAGACACATACTGTTGGCCACAGCATTTTTTAAATTCATCTTTTGTAGCAATAAATAGCGAGTACAGATTTATGCTCATAAATTATTGAATGTGTTGTCTCCCTTGAGTTATTTAGCTTGACTGAAAGTGAACACTAAAGTATAATTGGAACCATTTGTCTGCTTAACCCTATAGTGCCTCATTAAGCTTACACATGTAATGCTAACCACTACCCTTGTGAGTATTTAGACTATTGTGCCCACACACCTGGGAGGGGACGATGGGATTCCCACTTTCGCATAATCTGGATTGCAAATAAATATAGTGTTAGGAGAATGGGTTAGTTTAGTGTTTTTAATAACGATATTTTGTAGAACCGTTTTTTAACAGTATATAAGCATGATTGGCCAATAGAAAACCTGCCTGCCATGATGTCATAGGCCACAAATTCCAGCCCTTGATTGATGCCCATCTGGACCTTGTCACACTGTTCAAAGATTAAAAAGAGAATCCCCAACTTCACAGTTGATTCCACAGAGTCCTTTGACTTTAAAGTATTGTGTTCAATTTTAAATTATGATTTTTTTTTCTTACAATGGGATTATGGGAGCTCAGCTCTGTCAGGACTTGAAGAGCGTGTGCATTCTGACAGGTGGTCTTCCTCCGTCCCATCCGTTATACCTCTGGCCTATCTCTGGATACCTTTGCATGTTGGAGTCTAGAGTGCACATTTTCAAATTCTGTTTGAAAATGTGTTGGTGTGTTGTTCCTGCATGCCCTTGACTACAACCAGTCAGAGCTTGAGGCAGGATAATTGGTGTGTCCTCCCTGCAGAAACAAAGAGTTTGGAGTAAACCCATGGAAATTGCCATACAACATCTGTTTATCAGTTTTTCACGAAATACCTTAAGTTTAGGGCTTGTCAGCAAGTTCCTTTTCTGCTTATCTTCCCACCACCCTGCCAAGCAAGCCAAAGCATCAACTCCTCTCGAGCCCATGTCCCTGATGCCTCCTTTATTCTGTGACTTAGTTTCCCATTTTGTACTTGGGGTAACTTTGTGGAGGTAGCCAGGTCAAAAAGCTCACTGCTCTGGGAAAGTCTTGACAGTGAACCAACTGTGTCTTTGCTAAAGCAAGTAGAGAATTCACGTGTCATGAGACTGCCTGAAATAGATTGAAACTAAAACTTTTGAAATGAAAAGCATAGTCGTAAATCCTGCTCTGAAGACCTATAGCATAAAATACCGGGATGATTAATGAGTGTACTCAAGTTGGGGAGCTGCTGAGCACTGGGCGAAACCCACTTCTGACTGGTTAGAGGTGCCCAGGGAGCCGCTGAGCCCTGGATGAAGTCCACCTCTGACTCTTGTAGAGGTGCCCTGGGAGCAGCTGAGCACTGGAAGAATTCCACCCTTGACCCGTTGGTGCTTGGGGAGCTGAGCACTGGAAGAATTCTACCTGTAGGAGACTGCTCTTTCATTTCCCGGCCACCCAGACCCGAATAATCACAGAAACTATATTAATTACAACACTGTTTGGCCTATTATCTCAGGCTTCTTAACTCTTACCATCTTAAACTAACCCATTTCTATTAATCTGTGTATTGCCATGGGGCTGTAGCTTACCAGGTAAGGTTCTATTCTGGTGTCTTTCTCCTTTGGCAGCTACATGGTGTCTCTTTGACCCCACCCACTCTCTCTCTATATCTCTTCCTAGTGTGGGAAGTCCTGTATATGTGTTTCTTTTATTGGTTAATGAATAAAGAAGATGTTTGGCCTGTGATAGGGCAGAATAGAGCTAGGCAGGGAAACTAAACTGAATTCTGGGAGTAAGAAGGCAGAGTCAAGGAAAAGCTATTAGCCCCACCGGAGACAGATGTCAGGAACAGAACTTTACCCAGGGAGCCACAGCCATGTGGCAATATACAGATTAATGGAGATGGGTTAGTTTAGGATACAAGGGCCAAATACGCTTAAGCTATTGGCCAAGCAGTATTGCAAATAATATAGTTTCTGAGTGATTATTTCAGGTCCGAAATGCCGGGAACAAAGGGAAGACCTATACCCAACATCCTCCAGCCTAGCTTTACTCTGCTAAGTCATCGGCCAAAGCAACTTTATTTGTCAACCAGTAAAAGCAGCACATATACAGAAGGACATCTCACATCACCACCCTGACCTGTTAGAGTTGCCCCGATTCACTCACTCACTGGTGCCTGGCTCCCTGACACATGCTTCCTTCTGGAGTAATCTTTCTCAAGCTATCAGCATTGTTTAAATCCTGAAGGGCTTTCGACATCCAGATTCTTCCATTCCTGGATACTCTTAACCCTTATTTGCGCTAAAAATACTAGCAAAAATACACTAGGCAGCAATTTATCTTAACTTGTAAGACGGCATCCATCTGGGAATGTGGGAAACACTTCTATTGACATCGGCAGTGGGGCCCAGAGGTAGAACCTTTCCAGCACCCCCCCCACACACACATACACACACACATTTCTGTTCTTGACCATGGCCCCTTCTTTTTCACCAGGAGATTAAATACCTGCCTTTTAGGATAACCACCTTGCTTGCCACTCAGTAGCTGAGTAATCTTACTGTGCTTCTTAACCTGTGCTTTGCAGACTGGAATGGGGACGCACCCCTTAAAGAGTCCAATAGCCTCTGGCTCAAGTCTCGCCTGTGGTGCTCACAAGCCCTGTGATGTCGCTGATTCCTGGGGCCTCGTACTCACCTGTATGCTGTAGCGGTGATGGCAGTTTGTTTTTCTGAGGACTCAGATAAAATACTGAAGGGCACGGGAGGACTCCCCATCACATGTTCAGCACTGTTGAGTTAACTGCTTATTCCACATTGGTTTTGTGCCTGTGGAAGTGTGGGAACCGGCGAGAGAAAGCGGTGGATGGAAACGACCGTGAAGGGCATGGTAAGGACTGCAGTTTTTCTTTATTAAGATGAAAATTCACTATTTTGCACGTGACGAGATGGCTCCATGGGTAAGAGCACACTTGCTGTGTAAGCACGAGGACCCCTAAAAAGAAGAGTGTGTTCACAGGTACCGTGACTTCATCACCAGGGGTAGAGGGGTGGGCTTTCAAGCCACTAGCCTAGCCAGGAAATGGCAGGTTCAGTGAGGTACCCCTGTTAGTGGAATAAGGTCAAGAATGATAGAGGACAGAAAACCTCTGGTTTCATATGTGTATCACATAGGCGCATGCACCCCCAACACAGATGCAATCATATGTAAGCCATGTACCAGACACAGACTTCATCAAAGCACTGATGCGAAGTGCTCAACGGGAGAACCCTTGGCCTCCTGTGCACTTGACCTGGTGGAGCTTGCATGGTGTGCAGCCTGCAGGACCAGTGACACAGACCCAGACCCGCCCAAGCCAGCACAGCGTGCTGACAGTGACCCTAGACTGCCTGCCTGTGCAACCGCCCAGCAAGGGGCTCACAAGAGCTGGTTTAGAGGTCGCTTTGGCCCCTAGGTTTAAAACCTCTGTCTCTGGAGAGTAAGAGGTGAGAGATTTAAGGAAATGTAAAACATGCCTTCATGTCTCATACCTGACCCTACTGAGGGATGTTAGGAGGAATTTTCCCCTTTGGAAATTTTAGCTGGAGAACAGTTGCTGTTCATTTGTAAGTTATGAAGGTTTTTTTTTTTTTTAAAAAAAAAATTCAAATAGAATCTTTTAATAAAATAGAATAGGATGGTGCTGGTAATAAAAATAATCTTTTTTTAAAGATTTATGTACTTTTATGTTCATTGGTGTTTTGCCTGTGTGTGTGTGTCTGTGTGAGGGTGTTAGGTCCCCTGGAACTGGAGTAACAGTTTTGAACTGCCATGTGGGTGCTGGGAATTGAACACGGGTCCTCTGGAAGAACAGCCAGTGCTCTCAACCCCTGGACTATCTCTCCAGCCCCCCAAAAATAACACTTCAAATGAGAGTGTCAAAGAATCTTTAAAGTGTGTGTGTGTGTGTGTGTGTGTGTGTGTGTGTGTGTGCGTGTGCGTGCGTGTGCACTACATACTTGCATGTGGAGGCCAGAGGACATCTGCAGGAGACATTGCTCTCCTCCACTATGTGGGCTCCGAAGATTGAACTCAAGTCGTTAGACTTGGTAGCCAGCACCTTTTCCCACTGAATGCTCCTGGGGCTCCATTCTAGATTCTTCCCCATCCTGGAGTCTGTGCAAGGTTGCCTTCCTGCAGCTTCTGCTGCCAGCCTCTGATAATCTTAGGATCTCCCTTCCCAAGCATGAGTGTTCCAACAATGCTTTTATGTTTTAACATCCTGCATCCCTGAGAGTGAGACTTCAAAACATTGTAGCCTTCCACTTTCCCTACTGCAGTGATGGGAACTTCCTGAATAGGAGGAATCGCAGCACTTAAACATGCTGATGTGATGTTTCTTAATCACCTTAGTGAGTTTCATACGAACGGAAATGCAATAGAGTTTTCCATGGAAATATAATTAAATAGGAAAAGCCATTTTCTATACTTGTGATTTCTACCTCATTTTTTCATTCACCTGCCTTACAGGCTTATAGCAACATTATTATAGGCTAATTTGCATAATTCATTCAGGTCATTAGAGCTGAAAACTATATAAATACAGAACAACATATTTCATTACAAATCAACTTTGGCCAGGCAGAGTGAAATTTCAAAACTGTTACTTTCTTTCAAAAGTCTAATGTTTACTAGTTTTAACAGAATTGTCTTGGATTGTCTATCTCTAAGCCTAAATCCAACCAAGTCCTTTAATTAGTCAATCTGGCTTGCTCAAGGCAGTTACCGGGACTCAGCGAGGTGAGTCAGTGAACACTGTAAGGTCTTCGGATAAACTAAGTGACTTTCCTGCCAAATGTGCTTACTGAGAAAGGGCCACTCTTGCATTATATGCCCAAGCAAAAAAGGCCCTTTACATTTGCTTCATGTATTCCAAATTGAGCTCTAAATTCAAGGTGCTGCTTTGACTGTCCAGCAGACCGCGAGGCGTGATGGCCCGTGCCGCTCACCCTAGCGCCTGGGAAGCTGAAAGAGGATCACAGGAAGTTTGAGGCCAGGCTGGGCCACACGGTGAGATTCCTTTTAAAAGTTAGAAAAAGAAAAGTCCATAGGAATACCATAAGAAAGCAGCTGCTGAGCTTTTTTTTTTTCTGTTATTGTTTGTTTGTTTGTTTGTTTTGCTTTGTTTTGTTTTAGATTTATTTTTTGGGTCTGAAGAAATGGGTCAGTGGTTAAGAGCCCTGGTGATCTTGCAGAGGACCGGGGTTCAGTTCCCAGCACCCACGTGTGTGTCTGCATGAGTCTCTGCATGCAGAGACCTTTGGAGACCAGAGGCTTTGGATCCTCTGGAGCTGGAGTTAAAAGAGCTGTAAGCCACTGAGTATGGGTGCTAGACCAGGACTCGGGTCCTCAGCAGGAGCAGTGATGGGCCCTTAGCAGTTGAGCCATCTCTCCAACCCCTTGTTGATATTTTTTAATCTTAGCCATGAAGCGTGTGGATTTTTATGTTTCCACACAAACGTAGTCAAAGGGGTTGGCTAGTCACTTAAATCAGTCCGACTGACCAGACTGATGTTTCAGAGTCTGTCTGCCTTGGCTTGTGGTTTGGCAGGCTGTCTGGAGCGCAGCATCAACCAGAACGTACTCTCTGAATTCGATTGCTTTGTAGCCTTTTATGCCATAGTCTCGCTGTGTAGATCAGGCTGGCCTTGCCCCTGTGGGAAGCTTCCTGCTTCTCCCTCCTCATTGCTGGGATTACAGGTTGAGCTTCCACACCCTACTGATATTTAGTGTTTTTAACTCTAAAGACCTTTGAGGAAAATCTAGCTGAAGTGCTTTCTTGACCACTTTGCTTATGAATGTGCTGACTCCCTCCCTCCTGTCTTCAGGGAACTTCAGATGAAGACTGGTTCTCTTTTCAATGAAGTTATAACCCACCCACGTCAGACAGCCATTTAAAAGCACCTGCTCTGTATTTTCTATGACTTTTGAGGGATAGTGGAGGAAAACAGGGTCTCTTCTAACCAGAGTGGATTCCAACTCCCCGAATAATTCATGAGAACCTTGAACATCTGACCCTTCTACCTCACCTCTGTAGTGCAGGGATGGCAAACATGGACCACCACACCGTTCTATGCAGTGATGGCTGAGCATGGGGCTTCACACATCTAGACAAGCGCTCACCCCAGGCTTGTTGTTTTTAAGACAGTCTTCCTTATAGCCTAGTTTGGCCATGTAGTCCAAGTCCAGGCTGGGCCCAAACTCAAAATTCTCCTGTCCCCGCTTCCTAAGTGCTGAGATGACAAATGTATGTCATCACACTTAGCATCCTGTGATCTCTCTCTCTCCCTCTCTCTCTCAGGAGGATCTCCCTTGCCAAAGCCCAGGCTTAGCCTAGAATTTCCATATAACCCAAATTCATGACAATATTCCTGCTTCAGCTTCCTAAGCAATGATGGAGTGTAAGTGATGGAGGTGTAAGCCAACAGCCCCAACTCTCTATTTTTGACAGATACACTGCAGCTGGCTTGCTAACTATTGGATTGGAAAAACTGAATTAGTAATCTTAAGAAAAAGCTCAGGGGCTAGGCCTTTAGTTTGTAAGGAAAGCTCCTCTGAGCTGGGTTCTCTGAAAAAGCTCCCTCAAATGAGAACTAAATGCCAAGGCATTTTGCAAACTACGTATCGGTTCACAAGTGACCCTCGTATGTTCTTCTAGCAAATGAAGAAGACGTCTTTACAAACTGCTTCTTTGCCAGGTAACTCTTTTTACTGACTAATGATGTATTTTAAAAGCATTTTCTGAACCTTTTGCTAATTACTAATTTCTGCGGTTTGCATGAGAATGCCGCTCATAGACTCATATATTTGCAGACCTAGTCCCCAGTTGGTGAACTGTTTGGGAAGCAGTAAGTCTGCATTGGAGGGGGTGTGCCCCTGGGGGTGGGCTTCGAGGTTTCAAAAGCCTACAACAGGCCCAGTGTCTCTCTGCCTGCAGGTCAGGATGTAGCTACTTCTCCAGCACCACGCCTGCCTGTTTGCCTGCTACCACATGGCCCGCTAAGATCAGGGAGGGATACGCTGGCCATGGTGTCTCTTCACAGCATCGGAACACTGACTAAGCAATAGTGATCTTTTACTGTTTTTTTTCTGTGCTATTTCCTATTCCAAACGTCAGCTTTTGGAGACGGGGAGGATGTAAGGTGTTAGGCAGCGAACCTAAGGCCTCCCCTCCCACATCCTAGGTAAGTGCCGTGAGCCACATGTCCCACATACCCCATTCCCAATATACAAATTCAAAAACCCCTAAATCTTGCTTTTCCAAGTTGAAATTGAAATGGAAATGACTTTTGCAGACCAAGTCTAGGCAAACTGAGCTGGGAGTTCATCAACTCACACTCAAAGTGGCAAGTGACCTGAATCAAGACAAGCTAGGTTGAGATCATAGCGTAGGGTTTCCTCAGGAGAAAATCTCCATACTGTGCCATTCAAGTAATTGTAACAGCTCGGCCATCCTGCTTTCCTTGCAAGTGATCTACTTGAACAACTGTCTATTTAACAAAGAAGCAAAGGTCTATGGTGGTTAAAGAACTACGTGGAGAGATCAGAGCGTGAGTAGTTCTGTCATGAGTTCAAATCCCAGTGTCTCCCACACACCCTTCAGGCCTGCTGATCTCCATGGGCACCTGTGTATACATGTACACACACACACACACACACACACACACACACACTGTTATTCTTTTAAAAAGAATAACAGGTTACTTCAGTTATACTTCTAAAGTGTTAGCTAGCAAGGCTAACAAATATTTGAATCCACCTAAATCTGTTAAGGCAGAACCGCAGCCAAGGACACAGATGACAGAAATTAAATCTGTGCTTCTGTAGGGCCAGCAGAGGTTCATGTACAGAAGTTGTCCCAGTCCAGCATGCGGTGGCTTTTCAAATGTTTGCTGAACTGAAAAGAAAAGGACACTCACGAAGATTACGGTTTTTCTCCCCAAACACCTCTGTGTTTGTTAACAAAGAAAGTGACCTTCACAGCGTGGAATGTAAATCTTTTTATTAAAACACTTGTCTTTCCACAGTAGTAAGGCGTTGGCATGTACAGTATAAAAATAATCACCAACCAGAATTATACTGAATTCCTCTCATCAACTGTAATACTAAGTGTCTTCAATACAATTTTTTCCGTATAAAAATACTGGGAAAAATTGATAAATAACAGGTAAGAGAAGGATATTTCTAGGCAATCAGAGTTGTTGGGATGGAACGAGTACTGTGACGTGTTTGCGCACGCAGTCACAGGACATCTCCTGACAGTGCTGCAGGCCACGCGGTTATAGAAAGGAAGCGAAGGATCTGGGGAACTTCCCTACTCCACAGTTTGGGTACTGTCATTCCAGACATTTTTTCATCTTGGTTGGCTACCTGTATCTCCCTATGGATCCCAGACAAAATCACAAGGCTCTCTGATTCTCTTAAACAATACTGGGTGGTACCAACTACTCGGAAGCAGAACAAGGTAACCAACCGCCGCCAGGTGTGAGAGAAGTCTCAGAACATCCCCCAGGGTGATGATGCTTGGAGAAGCTGTGAGTTGAGCTGAAGCTGAGAACTTTGACTCCAGAGCAAAAGGCTTAAGGGAGAAACGAACACTCAAAGATGGAGGGTCTGCGAACGTCACTCGGGTGTGGATTGACCTTGGCAGAGAGATACCCGTTCTTCTGGGTTGAAGGTGTTACTCTCTGGAGTCGTCCCTGTCAGCTTGCACATCTAACGGCATGAAGCACTCAATCGGGCAATTCACATTCTGTCAAAATAGAAGGAAAGGCACCTGTAGCAAATACTCTGAGAAACCAAAGTGTGGAGGGGAGATTGGTTTCAAAAGACTAACAATGTACTGAGCAATAGGTACCAGGGATTTAATAACATAACAAGGCATAGCTCTGTTATAGGGTACAGAATTCTATGTTAGTCCTTCATAAGACTGTGTATGTGTTGTGTGTCCATGTGGGTGTATGTAAGGGGCCAGAAGGTTTTTGTTGTTGTTGTTTTGGTTTTAAATAATTAATCTTACATGCATTGGTGTCAGGGTGTCAGATCCCCTGGAACTGGAGTTACAGACAGTTGTGAGCTGCCATGTGGGTGGTGGGAATTGAACCTGGATCCTCTAAAAGAACAGTCAGTGCTCTTAACCACTGAGGCATCTCTCCAGCCCCACGGGGCCAGAAGTTAATCTTTGGGTGACATGTAGATGCTGCCTCCCTTTGATTTTTGAGACAGGATTTCATAAACCAGAAGCCCAATAATTAGCTAGGCTGGGTGACCCCAGGGGCCCCCTCATTTCTGCCTCTTCAATGAAGAGATTACAAGAGATTGCAGGCATTTGGTACAGCCCAGCCAGGCTTTCTTACATGAGTCCTGGGGATTGAACTTGGGTCTTCAGCACTGAGCTATCTCCCCAGCCACAAAAGACTTCTTTCCAAATAAAAATCATTTGGTTCACTCAAAAGAAAAGCATCCATACACAGACTCCCTACCGTGCACTAACTGCACTTAGGGGAGGCACGGGGTGTGTGTGCACTTACAGTGTTCGTTCTTTGATGGTATCTCTGAGTATACTGGTTGTAGGTGTGCCCGGTGGTGCCGTCGGGACCAGGCTCAGCCCCGGGTCTGCGGCAGTTGTCACAGCGCCAGCCCTGAGAAGAGAGACATGAAGTTAAATGGGGTTTGTGATAACCTGAGGGCATCGTAATTTAGTGCTTGAGTTAAAGAATTCCAGCTCTTATGCGCTGGGAACATAAGCAGTTAATCAAACAGGAAGCGCCAATGCTGCCTGCCTTCATTTATAACCCTGTAATATATATCTTGGCTTATTCCCATATCTTACACTTACGTATCTGTCTACATATGTTTTTCTCTCTTCTGAAATATCCGATTCTTTTCCTGTATAAGCTCTACTCATCTCCCTCCCACGGTCCCCCCCAGTCGGCTTTCTGCTCTAGGTGAAGGATCTCCTAGCCCTCTATGGCCCCTGTGATTTGAGAGCATATGGACAAACTCCATCGCTTTCCAGCAAAGGAAACAGACCCAGAGGAGAGGAACGACTTGGAAGGAGCCAGAAAGGTCACGGTGGGCCTCAGGAAGAATTGGATAACTGGCCACTTTCTCTTCCTCCTTAAATCTAATTTCTTAGCAAAAAATACCAGGGGGAGGGAGGGACACGGACACGACACTGCCTCCCTGGAACCCACCAGGACCAGACCGTCCTAGGCCAGGGGTATGCTCGCTCACGTCTCTTGCTTTCCTCTCTCCCTACTTAACATTAGCATCCTTCACCCCAGGCGGCTTATGTTTCTCTCTTCTATGAAGCCTTCTTGCTGACTCCAGCCCACCTAGAGCTGCATTAGTCAGGATTAGTGATTAGGCTGGCTTGGCAGCTATGCTACTTTATGTCTCCAAGCACATCCTTAAGAGCCAGGGCCACTTCTTGCTCCATGTTTGTTCATTACTACCCAGTTCACCATTAATATGATAAGGGATCTATTTTTAGATTGAGCAAGGGCACACACAAAAAAGTGGCATTTTTTTAGATCAAGGTATTAAAAACGAACAATACTGCCACAGAGATGCCAGTCCATCAGCACAGAGCTGGGGGCTTAGTGCAACCACTGAGGTGAGGACAAACAGGACTGTGTGAGGCGTGACAAATTTAGTCATGGGTGGGGGCGCTGACACTACTCAGAGGAGAGGGATCTACCCATCTTCGGGATTCTTCCTAAGAAGCCAGGCACGCCTGTGCACAGGACATCCCTGTGGGAGCTTCCTCTGAGCTTTATCTAATCACCACCAGTCTCTTACCCGCTGGCCCCCAAAACACGTGCAGGAGCAGATAGCTCCGAGATACTCTTTCTGCCACTGTTCTCCGACATGGTAGGTCTTCCCGTCGTCGTAACACGTGGCTTCATCTGCACACGGGCACAAGTCAGAAACAGTTGTAAGACCAAGAACAAGCATGCAGGTTCAAGCTGATGCACCTGCCACAGACTTGCACGAGCACAGGCCAAATCTCATCAACTTAGGGGGGTCATAAAGAGATGTTTGAAAGCCTCAGCATAGTAGGCCCATGGAAAGATGGAAGTCGTAGTTTAAAAGCTGAGTCTTCTTAAAACACTTCACTACAGGTGGTCAGAGTGCTCAGGTCAGGAAGGCACTCGGGTTCTTGGACATAGAATGCAACCACGACTCACTTTTAGTGCATGCTGCTGATTTCCCAAACACAAGGTGGACAAACCCAGCGTCTCCAGCCCACCCTGGCCACGAGTCTCCTGGCTCAGTTAGGAAAGAGAGAGGACTCAAGGGTTAGGAAACCCTAAGGATGACGTACGGGGGTCACACTTGAATTCTCCCTTTCCGTTCCCAAGACAGGTGCAGCTCATCCTCTGGCCGTTCTCGCCCTGGCGATCCCACTTCTCTCCAATCTTGTAGTTCACGCCATTGTCATGGCACCATTCTGTGAGGCAGGGACATCACAGGCAAACGGTTACGTGTGTTCTGACTCACGTGACAGGCAGAACACCGGGACATGGCATGAATCCGAAGAGCACAAAGTCGAAGATCACATTCCCCATGATGAACCTTTCATCATAACACTTAATATTTACTATTTCCCAAGCCAGTGTTAAGACAACACTATTATTTCAACAAAATCATTTCATAGGACTAATCAGTGATTCATTTGACTCTTTATAAACCTTACAATTATGGAAAACTAAACTGGGATTGGGGACTAAAAAAAAATTGCCTTTCACAGAGATCGTAGATACAAAATAGTTTAATTAAACATTAGAGAGAAATCAGCTAGTATCTACCTGCTATGGCCACCTCCTGACTTTCATAAATGAAGACAATAAACGTAACAACAAACAAAATGGCATATTTTTTTTGTTATTTCAATGAATAAGGCTTGTACGAATAGATGAGGTCTAAGACATATCCCGGCCCCACACGCTGTGTTTCATGTCATATAAAACACTTAATCTCTAAGATTTACACTAAACGGGACACGCTTAAGACACTCACAAAATACAGCGTTTCTCCCACCTTATCCATAAATTGGCTTTCCTTAATTTAAGCAAAAGTATAACAACATTTCAGCAAAGAATGCTGAACCCAAGGCTCACAGATAAAATTACTGTATGCCTTTGAATTTGCACCCAGGTACTGGCTCATTGAAAGTATGCAAACTTCAATACAGTTCCATCTCAGAATTGCAAAACCACCTAGTCAATGTCAAGTGTGGTCCCTCCCAGTTCCAGAATGGGTGTACAGCCCACTGTGCTCCATCCAGGTACAAAAGTCTACATACACTGAAACCGCTTCTTGGCTTTACATTTTCAGTCTGGATTTAGCTAGTTCATGAAAAGTGAAGGAAAATTGTTTCACAGAAAAATTTAGAGATCTGTTAAATGTCATTCCATGGAATATGGTTTTTATAATTATCCAAGTACTGATTACCACATTAAAAAAAAACCCACAAACTGCCAATAATAATTATACCTCCAAAAACAAAAAATAAATGAGTGATTATACACTCCGATACTAAATTTCTAGACACAGTAGGTAATTCTTAGGATCATTTCCACCAATAATTTGAAATAACTATGAACCTCTTTAAAAAGTCAAATATTTTCCAGCCAAAATTGACTTTGAAAGTTTTATTACATTTATTTTCATGTGTACATACGTGTATATGTGTATGTATGGAAACACATGTCCTATAGTTCATATATAGAGGTCAGAAGACAGCTGTGGAAGCTGGCTCCATGTGGGCTCCAGAGATGGAACTTGGTCATCAGGCTTGTCTTTGCCTAGCTCACCAGTCCTGGGCTTGACCCTTAAATGTTAAATATATTACCTGGATATTTTCCCTTCTATTATTAGTAATGTTTGGGATATCCGGGCTGTGGAATGTATGTGTCTGTGTGTCTCTGTGTGTGTGTGTGTGAGTTAGTGAAAGAGAGAGAAATGTGTGCATGCATTACAAGACATATATGTCTGGGTTATGTTGAGAAAGAGTGTTTGTGAGTGTGTTCTCCTCTGTCCTTAACACTAAAGACTGAAAGAAACTGGGTGGGTTTTTAACTTCATCAAGTTAGACATAACTGAACATTTCAAAAAGCGTATCACTACTACAAACCCATTTTAATGAAGTTGGATTACCCTACAACTCTTGAAATGCAGTAATATTCAGCAAGTAAAATTTCCCATCATTCTTCAATGATGCAAAATGTTACTTTGACTCAAACAGTCTACTTTTGTTTGCAACATGTTTGGAAGAGCCTGCCTCTGCCAAACATGCATCCGTGGCCAACTAGTGCAAATGCATGCGACTGGGAGAGGTGGAGGAATAAGTCGGCGGACAAAGCAAGCTACTCACTAGATGAATCGCATTTGAAATGACCACTGCCAAAGCCCAAGCACTGGCAGGTGAGCTTAAAGCCAGATTCAGACAACCGCTCCCATTCCTCTCCAACGGCATAATGGGAAACTGTGTAAGGGTCAAAGCATGAGTCATCCGTAGGTTGGTTCAGGCCTTCATTGACTAAAGAAAAGGAGGAAAGAGGGAGGAGAAAAGGGAAAAGACATCTTATTGATGGTTTTAGACCGTACATAGAAATAGTTGGACTGTGCATCATGACCTAACTAACAATAACAGATATTCTTTCTCATCAGCAATGCCAATGTAGCCAGTGGGCACTTACTACAGCAGGGAAAAAGAAACCCATCTTCCTTCACTTCCCAGATCTTTTCTGGGAAATCTACTTCACATAGTGTGAAACAGATCTTCAGACAATTTAAACTCATTATGAATGTGGGCAGTGATGCTTCTCCAGGGTACTGAATTTCTTTGAGCTAATTAACATTTTTCTGACTCTTTTTTCCCCTGTCCATAACATAAGGATAGTAATATGAATACTTCCACCTCTTTAGGATCTTGTAGAAGCTACATGGAACTAAGAAATCCCTTCATCAATATACGGACAGTACTAACAATTAATGTTAAAGAGTGGTGCACAGTTATTGCTGGACACCATTCTTTGCTTATACTCAACAAGTCTTGATATTTTTATGTAAGATTAGAATATAATCTTCACTTACATTATAGCATTTTTTTTCAAAATAGTTTTGAAAACCTAGATTTTCATGGTTACTGTAAAATTAGATTTTCCAAATAAGAGAAACCATCATGATGCAGATAAATTAGGAGTATGTAAAAATCTCAGTGGTCTCCCAAGAGCTTTCCTGTCTTAGAATCTTTTATTTTAAAAACTAAAAATTATTTTTAAAAAACAATAAAAATAATCTGTGTAGGGGGCTGGAGAGGTGGCTTGGGGGTTAAGGGCACTGTCTGTTCTTCCAGAGGACCTGGCTTAGGTTCCCACATGGTGACTCAAATCTGTCTAACTCCAGTCTCAGGGGACTTGATGTTCTTCTGTGTTCCTGGCCACCAAACATGCATACTGTGCACAGACATATATACAGTTACAACATCAAAACCTGTTTCTAATGAATAAATAAGTAACAAGTATAATATGTATAAATACGGCACACCTCATGATATTTGTTTTAAGTGTTAAATAAACTAACTTACTATGACTTTGGATACTCATGTGGATACTTTAATTGTGTTAAAATCAAAAGAATAAATGCAGTTGACATTTGAAATGACTAATATTTCAAAAGCCATCACCTTGGAAGAACTAAAAAATAGAAAATGTTTTAGAACCAAGAGAACCTGGAGGTGAGAACACTGATGGAATAAGGAGGTGAGAAGAAAACGAAGGGGCTGAAACCCTTAAATGGGGATTCACAATTTTAAAATATCCAGGAGATAAAACCCTGCTCTAGCATTATGGAGCCTGAGCAGGCTTTGGGCCAGCACAGATATATTGTAAGATTCTGTCTGAAACACACCCCACCTTCAAGAAAACAATGTGGGAGACCATGAGAACCCCCACGCTCTTGAAAACGCCTTTCTCGTGGCATTTTACCAGGGAAACCACAGAAGACAGATGCTGATCACTGTGTATGCCCTGCAAACGAACTTCTGCACTGCCAGACAGGCAGCTGCTTCAGTTACGAGTGAAGCAGCCTTCTCTCCGAGGAAGGGGACCGAAACACAGCACCTGATCCTACATAGTCCTGTAAGTTCCTAACGGTGTAAGAAGACTTGGGATTCACCATTTCCCTTTTCCCCATCTCCTGTTCCTTGGCCAGTCTTCAGCTACTGAGACTTAGACAACCTAATGGCACACCTTCCGAAGACTTTTCAGGGGGCACACGGGAAACTCAAGGGTCATTCGATCTTTATTAAGATTTTTCATGATTAAGGTCATTTAACCTTTGTTAAGGTGTTGCATGGGAGTCATTTAACTCTTATTAAGACATTGCAAGGGGGTCATTTAACCTTTATTAAGACATTGCAAGGGGGCGTCATTTAACCTTTATTAAGACATTGCAAGGGGAGTCATTTAACCTTTATTAAGACATTGCATGGGGTCATTTAACCTTTATTAAGATGTCTCATGGTGATCATTTAACCTTTATTAAGATGTTGCATGGTGATCATTTAACCTTTATTAAGTTTGTATGATGGCCATTTAACCTTTATTAAGACCTTGCATGTATGTAACATGAAATTTATATATGTATTAAAGGGCATTAAAACATATATAAAGGGACTGGAGAAATGAATCAGGAGTTAAGAGCACTGGCTGCTTTTCTAGAGAACCGGGCTTAGGTTCCAGCACCCACACAGTGACTAACAACCGGCTGTGACTCCAGTTCCAGAGGATCCGGCGCCCTCTTCTGGCCTCCGTGGGTGCTGAATGCATGTTGCGCACAGACACACATGCAGGCAGAACACCCATACACATAAAATTAAAATAAGTACGTCTAAAAGGAAGAAAACAAAGAAGTGCATAAAATTGAAATTTGGAATAGGGAGCTCTTTGGAAAGAAAAGAGCGATGTTGATTTGGTAACATTTTACATTAGAAACAAAATATAAGCCATCACTTAATGTTGCCAAGGAAGACTATTTATAGGCATTCTGTTTAGGTTGAAAAATCCAATAGAACCACAGTAAGGGATAAGAGAATAGTAAAAGGTACCCAGAAACCAGTGCCTCCATCAACTAGATACTCAAAAGGAAGGACAAAAAATATTGGCCTGAATGATATTAACATCCTCCCAGGCCTGTCATTCAGACACTGACAGCCTGTCAATCACACATATGTGTTAGTGAACACCCTAGGATTGCACGAGGGGAAATTTCCTCCCACCCTGCAGCCTTCAGTCTCCTAAGTTCAAAGGTAAGAAGGAAAAACAGACAAAGCCTTCTCTGGGGGATCCAGCAGCAAGCATTTGCCTGACCAGGACAGCAGTGCACTTACCAGCGTTGCCCACGGTAACAACCTCTTCCCGAACCTTGTGCCTCCTCTGGTTTTGCAGTGCCTCAACTATGATGTTGTAGGTGACCCCCCTGGTAAGGCCGGTCAGAGTTGCACTTGTAGAAGTTCCAGGAACCTGGAACTGTACATGCAAAGTGGGGAGAGAGCATTACAATGGCAAACAGGCATGAGCTCCCCTGTTCCCTCCCCGCTTCAAAAAGAACAAGGGGGGGGGCGTAATCCAGGATTCCCATCCAGTCAAGATGAGGAATCAAATGAGTGCAAAGAGCCACCGTTTCTGCTAGATTTTCTACCTAGGTGGTTCTCAATTACCAGCAACCCTCAGCTTTACCAGTCTCCCGTGGCTCCCTAGAACGCCTGGCAAAGTCCCTTCATAAGCATGGACACCAGAGGGGATGAGGGCATGCCATGTAAGGGACAGTCACACTAGAACTTGGGTTTTCCTAAAACACTGGCACATCCCCCAGCTGAAGTTTCTAAGCGAATAAATGCCTTCCAGTACAGTCAGTTCTTACGTTTCTGCCACTTTCTAAAAATAATACAATATAAAATGATTCTAGCACCTATGGGACAAATTAAAGAAGAGAGTTTTGGAGACTCTGTCTCTCATAACAGCTGGTACCCAAAGGTTCACCTCATCTTCCTAAACACATCATGGATGATGTGTCTCTTTAAGGATGAGGGCAGCATTTCAAATTTCATATGAAAGTAGAATAGTTTTCCTTTTTTCTTTCTTTTCTACAATCATCTTTTTATCCATCTCACTAAGTGGCCTCCACTGTATGAGAATAATAAAAAATAATTTCATTCTCTCTACTGAGTCAAACTCAATGACACCCTCTGACTTATCCTCCAGAGCCGCAATGAGGAAAGAAAACACCTCCCAGAGTTGTAACGTCTTCCTAAGAGTCCTGGGAGAGTGGATATTTGACATGAGAGCTTTGGTTGCTTCTGGTTGACTCTTTTCTGGGTGACAAAGTTGCAAAGAGAGACAAAATTAGGTACCTGTAAGGGCTCCTCATCGGTGCCAACAGGATGGCATGAAATGATGTACTCAGAACTCTCCTGGAATGGCGTCCAAGAGATAGTTGTTTGAGAGAGAGCTTCTTGTCCTGTAGAGGCATTTGGATTGAGCCCCGGAACGTGAGGGTAGAGGTGGTAGTCTACGTCTCCCCTGGGAACATGACCGATCTGAACCTCCTCATCTACATTCGGCAGGTATGGTCTTGGCCTATGCCTGACAGGGGTGGCGGCGGTAGGTGGTGCAGTCCGCCTAAAGCCATGTTCCTCAAAGATCATTTGTTGGCCAACACTGGGTTGTTGGTGGGTTGTGCCAGGAAGCTGAATACCATTTTCGGTGTCATACCCAGGGTTGGTGATGAGGGGGGTCTTTTGAACTGTGGAGGGAACATCCAAGATCTCTGGTCCATGAAGATTGGGGTGTGGAAGGGTAACCAGCTGGGGAAGGTCATCTAGCCAAGAGAGGTTAGAGCCAAAAAAGCAAAGCGCGTTAAGCTCAAGGAAGAAGCAACGATCACCATCAACCCAGGCAACAACTGTTTGTCAACCCGATCAAGGCTCGTGGCCAGTCAGCAGTTCTCAGATCACAAAACACTTTCTAGAAAGAAATCTGGATTTTCCTCACAGATTTCTTTATAGTTCAGACAGGAGAAAAAAAATGTTAGCATGAACTTCTCATACAGACAAAGCTTTGAGCCGCTGAGCCCCACGGAAAGCCACCTCTGCTCCAATTAAGCCTTTGCAACTGAAATAGTTGATTGGAAATTCCGGAAACCAAGTAATCAATCAAGACAAATAGGAAAGGTTTTGCTCCCACCACTGAAAGATTTCCCCGCCCCAATTCAGACTATCTTGTTGGAAATCTCTGAAAGGTGAGTAAATCTTTAGGTTGTTGAGAAACAAATAAATCCAGTATCTTTAGAGCATGCTAGGCAACTCCTGTCAAAAAGGACGATATAAAAGTCATACTGCTGGAGAAAATCATCCATGAGAAACATGTCAAAATGTAGAGAGCTTCACTCTGTAAACCGACCTGTCTTCTTCCTCCCAATCAGAGCCTCGCTCTTCTGGTTGTTCTTCAGGGCAATGACGTAGATGGTGTACTCGGTTCCTGGCTCCAGACCTGGTGGGGAACACAGCCATCTCATGATGTTGGCAGACGTCCCCGGCAGAGGCTAGTGGGGATCGAGGAGGCTGCCCAGCCGTCTCTGAAGTCATCGGCTGGGGCTAATGGGGAGTAAGCAGGCCTCCCTGCTGTCTCTGGAGCTGTCAAAGGTAAAACCAGCTTCCCTTCTCTCTGGACTCAGAGACTCTGCACACAAAGGCCGCCAGCCAGCTAACCCATCTTCCAATCACAGCTGACACTTGAAAAGGCAGTTTCATGGTAACCTTCCTAGAGTATTCTTTCAGTGTGGATAGTATTGAGAGCAGATAGCCCACCAACACTGTATGCCACCAGTGGACTAGACATTTGGGAGAGAGAGCATCACAGACTTCAGACTTCTATTTAGGCCCAATCACTGGTAGCCTTCAATGACAGTGCAAAAATCCAGGTCGTCTTCCCATACCAGATTCGATTTTCTTGTTCCACAAATGCAACAAAGAAGCTTTGGTTCCTGATATCTGTGTGTTCTATAGGGACTTCAACACCCAGGTGATACTGGGTACGATTTATCTTATTTGGGGGGCAAAAAATAATGAAGAAATAGGGGAATTTACATCAGAGAGCAATACATCTAGCTATATCGTATAATGGCCCTGAAATTACATGCTTAGACACTCACACCTTTTGAGAACACTACTGTCCCCAAGAAGCAGACTAGCTTTGAGAGGCAGGCACCATGTTCTCATGACGTAGCATCAAAGACATAATGCGGGTGGGGGTATATGGATGTCAGGTATCTATGATTAAGGGGAAAAAATAGCAACATGAAATCAATACCAGTAATGGTGGCCTCCGTGACACCAGGGCGGGGCCGAGGGACCACTTCTCTGGGCGGGGATCCAGGCTTCTCATACTTGATAATATAGCCAGTAATCCTGGCACGGGGCGCCTGCCATGATACCAGCAAGGAGTTGGGTGTGGTAGCCAGGAAGCGCAGGTTGGACGGTGCATCGATGGCTGAAAGTCAAGTGACATCTTAGAAAACGCATGGCCCTGAAACTGTCCCTCCTCGCACCCAGCCCCAGCCAACCGAGGCGGGAGAACCTGAGGATCCTGGGAGCTGGAACATGGAAAGTCCAGCTTCCCAGTTAGCTCTAAAGTTTACGTGGCTGTGGTTACCAGTGGAGGCGTCGATGTTGACGGGGGAGCTCCGGGTATTGTCGTTCAGAGTGTACAGGTGGATCTTGTAGTCAGTGCCTGGCTGTAAACCTGGGGTTGAAAGAGACACACGCCTTTTATCTGTTCTTATTCTAGTGGCCTGCGCTCATGCTTGCCCGCCATTTTCTTCACTCCCCCTGTAGCCTATTTTTGTAGCTACAGAGGCGGTCCACAGGGGAACAGGTAGGCACACCACGGTGTGGACACTAACTATTAATGAGACGCTACCTCAAAAGACAGCCACGTATGTCCCTGCTAGTGAGCTCCAATTATTAATCTCTGGTTACACTTCAACCTTTATTATATGTAGTTTTTTGAAGAGAGGATTTCTCTGTGTAGCCCTGGCTATCCTAGAACTCACTCTGTAGACCAGGTTGGTCTCAAATTCACAGAGATCTGCCTGCCTCTGCCTCCCAAGTTCTGGGATTAAAGGAGTGCACCACCTCCGCCAGGTGTTTAGTGCTGTTTGTAATTACAAATTTCATTATACTTTTAAAAATCTAGTCATACTAAAGCTAAAAACCATGACCTACTATTTTGTATCTTTTGGTTTTCTGTATTAACTTTTTAAAAATAGGGCTTCACTATGTCTGGTCTTAAACTCACATCTTCCTGCCTGTGACTACAGGTATGTGTGCATTTTCTTTAAACACCAATGAGCATTTTGTGAAAAAAAATTTTTTTTTGATGAACTTTACAGGTGAAACAAAAGTCAGGAAGTAAAACATCACGGGACGGTAATCACATTTCAAACAATGTTCTCATCAAACACTCGTCTCGGAATAACTAATAAGCCAGCTTATGCTGTGGGCACACAGTCAGACCACTGAGCACACTGACCTGTGATGGTGTAGGTTCTGATGTCTGGGCTGATGGTCCTCTGAATTGGGGGCTGCCCATTGGCTGGGATAGCATCGACTTGGAAGCCAGTGATTGTCTCGGTCTTCGTTCGCCAGCTAATAGTGATGGTGGTCTCTGTGGCGTCTGTCACACGGGCCCTTCTTGGAGGACTGACATCTGTGTAGGAGCACAGCTAGAGATTAATGCGTGCTCTCTTAAAACACTTCCTCGTTACACAAATACATGCGCTCATGAATAATGCAGCACGTACCCCCTTTGGCATTCGGAAAGAAGGGCTAACGGAATTTAGGAAATATGAAAATAATTCACTTTTCATGTCGTTCCTTTGAAAAAAACTAAAAACTTTATCAACACTACCAGTGGTCCGCAGGGCTGACTCTATAAGATCCAGAAACGCACAAATATGTGGTAGGAACCGTAACATAATTATTAGTAAAAACGTGAGCGTGGCTGGCAGTATTCTGGCATTTCTATAAAGCTTTGCTTCTTCTCCCTTCATCCTTCCAACAGATGACCGCACTGACTGCGGAAAGAACGCTCCTCAAGTTTTGATAAAGCAGAGAACTAGACCATGGCCCTAACTTGGCCCCATCTTCCCTGCAGCAGAAGCCAGTTCATCCTCCCCAAACAGAACTCTGTGAAAACAACTGGCCAGCTAGAGCGTAAGGCACCAGAGTGACGTGGTCCCATTGTTTCAGCAGGCCGTGGATGACATGCGAAGTGGATGATCAACAAGATCAGCTAACATATCAATTTCCAAATTCTACCGTTAAATGCATAGTCTGAGAGATCACCTCAATTTTACCTGCAGTGAAGGTTTGTCAATATTGAAACATTTGGTTACTCACTCTCTAGAGTTGTGACGACTCCCTGAGCTGGTCGGCTTGTCAGTGTGTCCTTGAGGGCATAGACACTAACTTCATATTTGGTGGCCACCTAGAAATAAGGCCATAAGAAAGTTTTTGCAACAGTATTGCATAAAGCCCGGAGTTCTACTAAGGCATAGAGAAATGCGGTAGTTATAAAAGACAATCTGCAAACCCCCGACACCTCACATTCTCGGATTAACTTCACCTGTACCTGTGATTAACAACAGATTTAAAGTGGGTGAATTTTAAAACATTCTCAGGGATTAAGTTCAAGAAATTCACAAATTATATAATTATACTAAAGTGATAATAAGATAAATTAGTATTAGCCTTTTTTCCCTTTTTCTTTTATGGGAACCAGAGTTCCAATCCACAGCATCCATATAAAATGTCAGGCATATCGAAGCAAGATGTCACCCTTAATCCTAGCCCTTGGCAGCCAAAGGTGTTTGGATCTCCTTGTATTCAAGGTCCACCTGGTCTACCAGGGAAGACTGAGCATCTGTAATCCTAGTACATCAGGAGACAAGTGTCTCTGTTGACAGATATGAACCACACCTTCATTCATTATTTGTTTATGTATTTGTTTATTTTTCTGGTCACAAAGAGGCAAGAGAACGTTTCTGTTCTGTCTCTGAGCTCTCTTCTGCTGCTTCCCCTGGAACCGGCCTGTGTTAAGATGGACATCAACTCCTTAGGATCCTCGTCAGTTTTCTCTATGTCGATCGACAGTTTGAAATGGTGCTTGTTTGTTTGAGACAGAGTTTCTCTGTATAATAGCTCTGGCTGTCCTGAAACTCACTGTGTAGACCAGGCTGGCCTCGAACTCAAGAGATCCAGCTGCCTCTCTGTCTCTTTAGTCCTGGCATTTGAGGCATGTGCTAACACACCCAGCCAATTTTTAAATGTTTTAATGAGGGTAGTGTCAAGTTAGCTTGGTACTAATTGAAGAATGTTTCTTGCCAAGGAAATGCCATTCATAAAAGCTATAAATTCACCCAGTGGATATGTAAATAGAGCCCTACAGAATACAACCTTTAAAAAAAATCAGAATATTTTTTGTCTATCAAAGAATTGCACAAAATCCAATGCTATTTATACCACTCCAATCCAACAGTCGTCTAGAAAATCTTGGTTCAACATAAGAGAATTCTATTGTATACATTTATAAGAAAATTGTTTGGCGGTATAAGGAAAGAATGTTCGATTTATATGAGACTATACTTCTCCTCCCTGATAAATGCTATGAAATGACCTGCTTCCTTATTCCAAGTATGGAAGCTCACTTCTTACCATGAGCCCGGATATAACCACAGAGGAGCTGTCTGGAGAAAGGTTGATTTCCTTCATCGGTCCCGTCTTCTCCTTCGGGGTCACCCGCACTCGATAGCCAGTGAGTTGCACATTGGGTGCTGTCCACTGGGCACTGAAGCTGATGGGTGTCACCTGAGTGAACCTCAGGTTGGTTGGAGCAGGAATGGCTGTCAGGAGGGTCATTGGTTAAAAGATTATCTTATAGGGAATGGGGAAAAGGGAAAATAAAGTGAATTTGAAGCAGGAGAATGGGTGGCTCTTGCAGGGGCTGCGGGGCTCCCTGGCCCAGCAGAGACTCAGCACAAACAGGTAATAAGAAGGGATGCAGGAGAGGGACGTGCACTCTACACCAGCAATTCTCAGAGTCACTGCAAACACTGGGGTAAATGCCAGGCCTTCAATAGACTTCGGGCTTTAAAAGGCTTTATCTCCCTGCCCCTTTAAAAAACCAAGAATCGAATTGCCTTATTGGTCATTAGAACTGATTTTTCTTTTGTATGAAAAAGATGAGCAATGGCCCTTTTTCTCCGTATGGCAATCCATTTCACAGAGCACTCCATCCAAGAGATGGAATTATGCTTTTATTGTCTCTTCTCTTTGGACCCCACGGCAAATATCACTGCTAAATTTGAAGAATTCTCTGCGGTGCAGCGTCAAAGAAAATTGGCTCACAACAGAGGCAGGCAAGAGAAGCAAAGAGCAGGAACACGGATGCCACCTCTACACGCGTTGAGCATTCCAACCCTGCTTCAGGCGTAAAGCGCAGGGGATAAAGGATTGGAGGAAGCACTGCCCTCATGACTCTGCCCTGAAGGTTTGGGTCAGAATCCTTTACGCAAACGACGCAGCGGCACAGGCCCACTGGCTAGGGAAGAGCTTACTCCTGTGCTCTTAGATCATGCTGCAAGGAAGTGCCCGGTTTAGGGTCATTTCTCAGAGTAAGCTCTGTGATTCTAGACTCCTTCCCTTCATGCGTGAAGTTGGGGGGAGGGCTACAGAGGTGTCTCACTTAGGAAACAATCCACAGTTTAGCAGCGTCTTCAAACGTCTTGTTTTATGGTCTTCAAATATATATTTAGTATATTTGTGTATATATATACATATATATATGTATATATATATGCTAAGCTACTTCAAATGTCTTCTTACTAGACTTAGTTAACAATCGTTTATTGTGCGTTAGCACTCCTCAGTAAAGAGGGCCTTTCAGAAGCGTCCGAGGGCATCTTTCTACTCTCCCTGACACGGGAATCAATAGCCCAACAAAGTGCAACGTCAGCAAGGCATAAAGCCGCTGCTCCCGGAAGCACCCGGGCGGTGCCGTTAACGATATACCTGTGGACTGGATTCCAATCAGGGGCTGGCTCTCCATGTCATCGTGCAAGGCAACCACACTGACTGTGTACTCAGAACCCGGCCTGAGGCCCTGGAGCTCTGCGGTGTCTTCTTCACCGTCAGGTGCAGGGGAAAGCTCATGGATTCCATCCTCAGGGCTTGAGTAGGTCACCCTGTACCTGGAGACCTGCCCCTGTGGGCTTTCCCAAGCAATTCTGATGGAATCGACATCCACATCAGTGAATGCCAGTCCTTTAGGGCGATCAATGTCTGTTAGGCAAATTAATGGTGAGAGGTTATGTGAAAAGCCAAGTTGCGAAACAAGCATACTTTTATACCGTGCAAAGCAGTTCTGCAGATACCATTATCTTGGATGAATTAAACTCCAATTATCACACCATTAAAACAGCAAGTTACTTGACGTTTGCTGAAGAGTCTTTGCGGGGGTTTAGCTACTGAGTGTCATGAGTGTCACATTATTTATTAAAACACAGGTGTGCGTGAGGTGGGTAGACACCCCGCAAAAGTCCCCACGAAGGAAATTTTCATTAATTTCAAGATATTCCATCAAGATTTGATTTTGCAATGTGAAGTTAGTCTCACAGACCTGGATTTTTCTGTATCTTGGAAATGGTAAAGTTGATTTTCAATGTCCATTCGGACTGCTATAATCTTTGCCTAACCCTTCCTTTTCCCCATCTCTAGTAAGTATTTAGAATAAAATGCTGGTCCAGCCACAGTCCTCCAAACATAGCGGCTTCATGGGGTACTTCGGTCAACTTTACCACCCAGTCATAGAAAAAGTAGGTCCTAGAGAAATATTTCATAGATTCGCTAAGGCCAATGAGGCTTTGCTGAGGCTATTTGAGCAAAGGAGGTTGGAAGCATAGAAGCTGTGGGCGGCAACACTACACTACTTCTCCCTGCAAGCTCACTGTGTGGCAAGCAGGAAAAAATGCTTGCCAAGGGCTCATCCCAAGATATGAACCCACCAACATGCTGCCTTCCCCTGTGTATAATGAACAGTAAAAGGGCACGTAGGGGCATCCAGACACCCTAAAACAAAATGACTTTGGAAGTAGAAACGAAGCATTGGTTACGTACTGGTTACTGCAGTTTGAACCAGGGGCTGGCTTTCTCCATTCCGATTCTGAGCATAGACACTAACCACATACTCCACTGTGGGTTGCAAGCCTTCAATAGTCATTTCTGTTTTATCTACAAAGGAAGGAGAGGCAATTGCAGGTCTGTAAAGCCACCCAAGCCAGTCCCGAGAGAGCATAATGAAAAGCAGATGCTCCCAATAATCATGAAACACCTATTCCTCTGGGGAAAGTCGGAGCCTATTTCCTCTTGCAGAAACCTATCCATTGGTAACAAAAGTTGAATATACTGGGGCTGGGGAAACAACTTCATCAGAGTGCTATCAAGCCCAGGCTGTGACACCCAGCACCACAGTAAACTGGATGCCTATAGTACTAGCTAGCACTTAGGAGGTGTAGACAAGAGGATCAGAAATTGGGGATCAACCGTGGCTACATAGTGCATTCGAGGCCAGTAGAGATTTCATGAGACCTTGTCTCAAAGAAAAAAGAACTTTAGCATACTTCAAATCATATTCAAAACTAAGCTTGCCAACTTAACATAATGCCCCCAAATTAATGAGGCTATTCTTGAAGAAAAAAGAAAAAAAAGAAAGAAAGAAATTAAATTGACCTTAAGAAATTGCCTTGAGATCATAATCTTGGAGTCGTTTTATATAAGAAAAACATCAGGTCTGGAAGGCTCTACAATGTAGTCCATCCTTCTCTTCCTGGTGACTAAGGATTTAAGGAGTGTCCACACTACTATACAAAACTGTACAAAAAAAAAAACCCAGAAATGCATGGACACTAAAACTTGCCCTGTGAAGTGAGCTGGCAATACTGTCTATGGATGGGGACGCCGCACCACATTCCATAGAAGATACATAAAATGAAACCTGCGCTCTTTCTCAGTTGATCTGGCTAGATGAGACACACTGGTTGTTCTTACCTGGACCAACAATTTTAGACTGTGTTGGTCCTGGGCTGTTTTTGGGAGTGGTGGTCACTCTGTAACCGGTCACAGGGGAGCTTGAAGGCAGCCACCTGACACTAATGCTGTTGTCCTGAACATCGGTCACTTGCATCTGGGATGGCTTGTCAATTTCTGTAAGCAAAAAAAGAAAGCAGTGAGGCCCCAGTGCTTGGGAGCAGGACTGAGCAAGCCCTGGTCTTCAGTGCTAATGGGCATGCCCATGTGCTAATGGGCACGCACATGTGCTAATGGGCATGCACATGCGCTCCGCTTTTATTAATGCACTGTAGATATTTCTTTTGACAAGAGTAAAGGGTTAGGTTGAAGAAGGAAAGGCACGAATCCAGAGATGATTACAACTACTTTCAGCATGATAGTTTCATTCTGCAGACGAAACACTACATTTTCAGGCAGGGCCGTGTCCTCTCCCCAGTCCACTCACTGAATTACTTTTCTACAGGTGTTTATGAATACTCTTCACGTCTTATGACTATGGCAGACACATGGGGTGTAGCAGTTAAAAACGCAAGACAAGGGGGCTGGAGAGATGGCTCAGCGGTTAAGAGCATTGCCTGCTCTTCCAAAGGTCCTGAGTTCAATTCCCAGCAACCACATGGTGGCTCACAACCATCTGTAATGAGGTCTGGTGCCCTCTTCTGGCCTGCAGGCATACACACAGACAGAATATTGTATACATAATAAATAAATATTTTTAAAAAATAAAAAAAAATAAAAACGCAAGACAAAAAGTGTCTGCTCTTGGGGTCTCCTTTGTACATTGGACTCAAAATTCTGCCACTTGTAGGTGTTGTTAGCCACAGGCTTTTGTCGTATTAAGAAAATAAATTAGGATTGAAGGTGCAGCTCAGTGAGAGCCCTTGTTTAACAATACACGAGAAGCTGGGTTTGCTTCCCAGTACCACTCAACACTAAAGGAAAATCAATTAATTTCACAGTGAAGAAAAATACCTCGGGAGAATACTGTGATAACCGTCTTCATAAATAACCCTGTGTCACCCCAGACGAGAGGTTTGCACCTGTTTGATAATTGATGGATATTGGCCGACTGCTGGCTGGACTGTCCCCACGGCCAGTGATAGCGTACAGGGTGATGGTGTAATCCACTCCGGGTTTGATGTTGTTGATGGTGGCTGTAGACTTGCTCCCGGGCACAGTGAACTCCTGGACAGGGCTATTCCCACCTGTATGAAAAGGGTTAGTGGAAACTTTAAGGAGCCAGGAGTCACATAGTTCATAGTTGTCATGTATTTTGGGGCAGAAAACAAAAAGAAAAAGCAGTTTTCTAAATGGACTTGCTTGCATTTAATCCCAAACCCACTGCCAGTTTTCCAAGTTGCCCACCCAGACTCTGATCCCGTCAGGGTGAAAGGGCACACAATGAGCGCACCTGTCTCCCCGTAGGTGATCCTGTAGTAGCGCACAGAGACGGCAGGGGGTTCCCAGCTGATCAGCAGACTGGTCGGGGTGGAGGCAATGACTTCCAGGTCCCTCGGGATGTCAGAAACTAGAAAAGTCACAGGAAAACTTCACACCCAGAACCTCCAAAGTTCAGAATCATTCTTTGTTCTTTTCAGAGATAATTGTTACATTTCCTCCATACAAAAATATACACGCTAAATTAGCAGAATTAAGGAAATACAAGGAAGTCAAGGGAAGAGATTAAGGGGATGAACATTTTCTTCGGAAAATAATTTAAATCACAGACAAGTTATTAAAACTGCAGTGGCGCTCGTCCATGCACCCTTAACTACGTGCTGTCTCTAAGTGGTGCCCACACACACGCCTGTTCACAGCCAAGACACAGATGACTGTGTAACAGGTCTCGCAACCATGGTCACTGAAGGCTCTCTACACTACACACATCTAGTCCCCTAGGGCTCGCCGCCTGCGGACAAAGCCCTCTGCCGTCACACTGCGCCAATTCTGAGACAAGGTCTCACTGGATTGCACAGGCCAACTGAGCTCACGGCAGTGCAGAATGGCCTTGACCTGTCCATCCTCCTGCCTTCATCTCCTGAGTACCTAGGGTTGCAAATCTGTGCTACTAAGCTCAAGTGTAAACCAAGTTTACAGTAACTTTGGGACCATAATAATATGTTTTTGAAGGAAAACATATGGGCTGCAGAAGGTAGTTCTGGGTCAGTCTGGGCTATGAAACCAGAAAACACATAAAACCTGACCAGCAAAAACACAAAAACATAGATAGCTGAATCAGATGAAAATACCTTTTTAAATATATTCTAAGAGGGAGATATTTTTGCCACACATTCTGTCACTGCTCCCCCCCCCCACCTCCTCTTATTAAGATGGAGTCTCTCTCATTGTATAGCTCTGGCTGGTCTAGAACTTACTCTACAGACCAAATTGACCTCCAACTCAGAGATCACCTGCCTCTGTCTCCCAAGTCCTGGGATCAAAAGCATGCATCGCAACGCCTGGCCCGTCACTGCCCTTTCTGTGTCGAGGCCAAGTCACTGACTACACAAAACCATACAAAAATCCATACAAAGGAATTTCTTTGCAAATTAAAAAAGCAAAGTTACCTGTCGATTGCTGGCCAATCAACGGGGAGCTCTCCTCTCGGCCATTAACAGCAATAATGCTGACAACATACTCAGTACCAGGATTGAGGTCGGTGATGGTGAAAGAATTCCGAGAGGGAGGCATTCGCTCTTGCTTGGGTCTTCCAACGGCATGCTCGGCATGATAGCGGATTATGTAGCCAGTGATAGGGGCTCGAGGGGCCACCCAGTGGACGGTGAACGAGTTGGCGGTGATATCAGAAGTGTCAAAACCAGTTGGAGAATCAAGACCTGTTTTTTTTTTTTCCCATCCAAGGAGGGGAACAAAAGGCAACAACCACCAGCTTAGACACAGAAGAAGATAGAAAAAGCAATAGACCCTGTTGTATGGTACCAAATGTTGACCATAATCAGTTCACGTATTAATTTATCGTTTTTCTTTTTCAAAGAACTTGCTACGTAGACCAGACTGGCCTTGAACTCAAAGATCCACCTGCCCCTGCCTCCCAAGTGCTGGGATTAAAGGCTGCATTTCTTAATGCAAAAATTTAAAAAAAAATTCTATTTAGGAAAGAACCTACTACTTATTGGATTCAATTCTTCCTTGTAAATTTCCATATCAGGTGGATACTTAGCCTGTTGACTTAGTACAGGAGGAAGAAGACAAAGATGGCAACGGGTGGAAGGCCAGCCAGTGGGCGGTGACACCTTGGAAACGCTGTGCCCACCAGCTCTCGAGAAAGAGACGTGATATTATTCTTAAAAGCTTTTGTTGTTTGTTTTAAGGAGAGATGACAAAGTTTCTGAACCCACTTCAGTCCTCTTTGGAAGCAAAGAGTAGGGTCACAATGATTGAACTGCTAAACTAGTAATTATTGACTGTTGAAAAATAAACAACGTCTTATTTTTCAAGATCCGTGATTTAAAAAAAATGACAAAATAAATATCTTAGAGAGTAATCAACATCCTTAACTGTCAGAGAAATGCAACCTAAAATCACTCTGGGATTCCATCTCATCCCCATCAGAACGGCTAAGACCAGACAAGCAACAAATGCTACAGGATGGAGAGAAGAGTTGATGGGAATGTGAACTGGTGCAGCCACTATGAAGTCAGTATTAATTTATCGTTTTTCTTTTTCAAAGAACTTGCTACGTAGTCCAGTCAGAAAGCTAGGACTGCTAGGCACACACCCAAAGCTCTCGGAATCCTACCACAGAGGTATTTGCCCATCCATGCTCACTGCTGCCCTTCACATGAGCCAGGGAAGGGAATCAGCTCAGCTGCTCATCAGACAATGAAAATATAGTACAAAGCCAAGGAGTGGTGACGCACATCTTTAATCCCAGCAGCCGGGAGGCAGAGGCAGGTGGATGTCTGAGTTTGAGGCCAGACTCACCGTAGGACAGGCCAGGGTTCAGAGAAAACCTGTCTCGAAAAACTAAGAAGACAAAGGAAGGAAGGGAGGGAGGGGGGGAAAAAGAAGGAAGGAAGGAAGGAAAAAAGGGAGGAGGGAAAAGAAAATGTGGTGCATATACATAATGGAATATTATTCATCCATAATGAAAAATGAAATTTACAGGGAAATGGACGGGACTAAAAATTAATATGTAAAGCAAAGCAATCCAGGCTTAGAAGGACAAATAATGTTTTCTTATGTCAATCCATAGATTTTAATTTTCAACCATGTATATATACACACGTGTTCAGAGCATAGGTCATGAAACCAGAAAAGGGAGTTGTGAAAAAGGATGCCTTAATAGGAAAGGGGTGAGGAGGGTCACAGAACACAGATGACAAGGTAACATGGGAGCAGAAAGGAGCTGAACATTATTACAGGGAGGAAGGGGACCAGGAGGAGTGGCGTGGGAGCTCTGAGGGGATTGGAAGAGGAAGACCCACACACCATGTGAAAATAGTGCAGTGAAACCCATCACTTTATGCTAACTCAAAAAAGATTATTTTTGTGCAACCCCATAAAAGGTGGAGACACGTCTTTAGACTCATTGTATCATGTGTTGTTTAAAATTGGCAGTGGAGAGCTATTTGATGAGCACGCTGCCAGCACGGCTCACCTGTTTTCTGTCGTCCTCGAATAGGGGTGCTCTCATGTTTCTCGTAGACGCTGGAGACACTGACCAAGTATTCCGTCCCAGGCAGGAGATCTAAAGAGGCAAGTGGGGCTTGCTTGAAACGCGAAGGCATGAGAAAGCACAGCACTCCCTGGACTACTCCCTCTGAGGAACTAGCCAAGCATTCAGTCCCATAGCCTACTTGTAGCGAAGTGAGCATCTATGCCTGGAGATATCTGTAGTTAAGGGTCACCTTCCCCTGTGCCCCTTTAAGGCCCTCAGTGCTGCCAGTATGAATGCGATTCTGTCAAGAGTAGCTATGGTGCACTGATTCCTCTTCCATCCGTTAGCAAGTGTATCTACTAAGGGCAACTGACAAAAGTTTTGAGAGATCCATCACAGAAACCCAATAAGGCTGTTTGCAACTTCCATGCTATATGATGTATATTAAATATTAAATATATATTTAAGTATATAGTTGGACACAATATGACACATGTCCATTGATGTGTTCAAGACAAGGGACATGTCCAGATCCCTGGGCTCACTATACTGCTCCAAGCTGCTAAATGCTTAAACTGGGATAATAATGACTTCTCTAAGAGAGAGAGAGTTATTTTAAGGTCATGTAGCATTGAGACTCTTAAGATACACAGTTAACACAGGACAGGGTTTGGCTAAACTAGAGCCAACATGTGATTCAGGGTCTGGTACCCTGGGTGATGTGATCCCTAGTGACTGAAATGGCCCCGTGGCCACACTCAAGCAAGTGTCTGGATGTTCTGGTCCTCAGTGAAAGAACAAGGTCAGCCATGGCTGGCTGCCTTTTTGTATTTCCTTTTCTGAGACACAGATGAATAAGCTAGGCTGTGTTCTGGTCCCTATTAAGGAACAGACCTGACTGTAACTCCTTTCCTCTCACGTGGAACCTTACATATCATATCTTACTACAATGTGTGTATTTGGAGCACAGCCCCACGCTGCAACATCTTGCTTTCTTTAATATGAAATATCTCTTTTTAAAAGATAGGAACTGGGAGGTGACAGTTTCTATAAATTGTCTATTTAAGGGACTGGAGAGATGGCTCAGCAGTTAAGAGCACTGACTGCTCTTCCAGAGGATCTGGGTTTAACTACCAGCATCCACATAGCAGCTCACAACTGTCTGAAACTCCGGTTTCAGGGCGCCTGAAACTTCCCGTGGCAAAACACTAATGCACATTTAAAAACAAAATCAACAACGACAACAAAAAAATGTCTATTTAATGTCAATTGTTTTCTAAACTCTCAACCTTCTGAGAAATTCTGCGAACAGAAGTTTTCTGACTTATGAACTAAACTCCTGCCTCTTTCCACACAAAACCTTGATCTAACTCCCTCCCCTGCCCAAGTAGCCAGTCACTGTTTCTAGTATCTCCTGCTCATGCTATCACACAAAAAAGGACAACAAAATAGACCTGCAGATGCCATCTTTCGTACTCTTTCCTTAGTTACGGAATTCATCTGCTATTCCCTTATTCTTGTGCGCTTATGTGGAAGCAGACGGTGTTTGAAGCCTTGGGACTTCACCGATGGCGTTTTCCACGATGACTTACAGAGAATCAAATGTTTGCCACACCAGTGGAAACACTGCACCTCTCCCAGTTTACAGAGTTGTCCGTTAAGCCTGACCAGTGTGCGGCTCTGCTACGCGCCCCTCTTAGCTGCTCCACCGCGGGCATCAGAACCCATTTGTTCTGCCCCGTAGGTATCTACCGCAAGTGCACGGTTGAGGGCTTACTCGTCAGAACCACCGCATTGCTTGAAGAGGAAACGGACACCTCCGCCACGTCCTCCTCATTTTTCACAGGTGAGTAGCGCACCAAGAAGCTGCTTAGCTGGATGGACGGAGGTGGGGCCCAAGTGACACGAATAGTGTCTGGACCAATATTGGTGAATCGCAGATCAGTGGGAGGAGGGACCGCTGAGGTCAAATAAGAAGGAAGATTACGTTAATGCAATTTTAAAATTAAAGCTAACGAAAGAAACAGCTGAAAAGGTAAAAACCAGTATTTCATGCACAATAGAAAACAGTCATAATCATGCAAATCGTCATCTAATCTAATCTAATCTAAATCATGATACACTACTGTTAAAAAGGTACAATGCCATACAGAATACTGTTAGGCCCCTTTAACCTTTCTGTCATCATCAATGCATTTTAAAGAATATTGATAATTTTAACCTATTTTCAAATAGGTTTTTTTTGTTTCTTTTTACTTCTTTTTCTTTCTTTCTTTCTTTTTCTTTTATCTTTTCCTTTTCTTTTTTTTTTTTTTTAGTGCATTAATACCACTAAAGATTTCTATCCCACCCAGGCTGAAGGGGCTTAAGTCCCACACAGCAAAGAGACATAGCAGTACTTTCCAAAGAAACACATGCACACAGACAAAAAGACAAGGGGTCCTCAATCTCCCCGGAGTGAGATATCTACAAACTACTGCATCGCCATAATTCCACTCAGTGAACTCTACTTACAAGTGAGGGGCTCATGCACAGGGGTTCTCAGCATGTTTCTTACCATGCAGGGCAGAGAACCTTTGCGATGTTGCATGCTGGTCTCCGGACTGTGGTTAAAGAGGACTTTCCTTACCTTGCATAACAGCACAATCTAGAAGGCCCCATGGCTTACGTCTTCCTACCTCTAAAACCTCCCTTCCGTTCCACCCTCAATCTGGATGGGTGTTTTATGGCTACAAAGGAACGTGGGAGCTTGATCAAAAAGTAAAAGGAGACACACGGTGAGTGCTACATTTTAGAGGTGTGTCTTAGTATTAATCGGTGCTCACCATATAGCATGGTATTCATACTTTAAAAAGAAACAGCTCAAGGTCTGTAAATTTTATCTACTTTGTCTCTAGGTTTCTCTAGCTTCTCGTCTCTTTGTGGTTCGAATGGGAATGCACGAGGCTACTTATATATGCTCTCATTCGATGAGGTTACCGTATGTATTCCTTATCTCCCTGGATATGCCCCATCTTCACCTCTGTGGCCAATCTGGCTTCTCCTTGGAAACATCCAGATTTAACCAGAGTGACGGAGCAGCATGCAACACCACCCATGTCTCAAACACAGAAGATTTCAAGATTCACCCGTTTGCTGTGTCAGTGTAGTAGGGGCACTCTCTCCGCCATTAATGAGAGTGATAACGCTGATGTCATAGTCAATGCCGGGTTCCAGCCCTGTAACTGTGTAGTATCCTACTGAGGAGTCCACAAAATCTTCAAATATAGGGACACCTTCTCCTGTCGCAACTACTGTGATGCGGTACCCAATAATGGTGGAAGAGTTTAGCGGGGTCCACCTCAGGCCGATGGTTGAATCGGTTATGTCAACAAAGCTTAGGTCAGTGAGCTGGGGCACCTCTATTGAGTTACAAAGCAAAGAGGAGGCAAAAGGAAAGTAGAGGCAAAAAAAACAAATAAAGCAGTGTACATCAGGTGACCAGTAGTAAAACAGACAGAATGGTAAAGCAATGTTGGTAATATGCAACGCGTCCCAAATGATTTGAAAAGACTTCCCAAGCGTTATGAACACCTTGCTTCCCTGGGAGAGTGAGGCAGGTTACTGAATTCTTTCAGGGACTTTCTTGCATTTAGAAAATGCCCCCTGAATGGTACCGTTTTAACTGAAGTTCTAAAAAAGATCATAAACACATTTACAATGTCAGAACCATTCTCAGAACTTAGACAAAATATCTCCAAGAGATACCAGCAATGTTGAGGGAAAAGAACCCAAAACCTTTGGTAAAAAAATAAACTCTTACAAAGTTTTTTTTTAAAAAAATGGCTGGTTAATTGATTTGGTTTCCACATTCAATACTCATGACAGCATCATGGCCATCACGGTACCATTAGGTTGAGAATGTACCACTAAAAGCACGGTCAGTCCAGGCTAGCCAACCCAGAGCCCATGCCCCTGCCAATGTTTTAATTGATTTAACTTAATTAGTATTCATAAGTGCATATCAAAACACTGTAGAGGGGAACAGAATCTGCCCAGTGCTTTCAATCTACTGAAGACTTGGGGCAAACAATGAACCTAACCCTAGACAGGCATTTGGGATGTATTTTTCAGTTCAGAAGAAAGAAGGCCCTGTAGGAGTGGCCTTTGCTTCTTCCTTTCTGTCTTTCACCCCACTTCCAATTTGCAAAAGGATTTGATGCTGCAAGGGGAAGAATTGGACTGTCAACCACGTGTACTTCTGTGCTCACATATGAAGATGAAAACTGTTTTCTAGATAACTGTTGGAGGTGGCTATGAATTGCAAAATCCGGCACCAATGTCCTGGTGGGATGCATTTACCACATTCCTTTTAGCCTGTCGGCACTGGGTACAGACACACGACACTGTTTAGTAGTCTTCTCACGTGAGCAAACAATACAGAGTTAATGCCGTGGCTGCACTCGTTACAAACCCATGGCAACAGACAGCATCCCAGGGAAGCACAGATAGTGAAGCAGAGGCAACAGCAAAGCCTTCGTCCAAACAGTTGCGTTGGCTTCGTGGTTTTGGAGAGCGCACTGGGAGGTTGGCATGAGATCCCAACTCTATCTGACACACTCAGCTATCTGGGATTAAGATGCTAAAACCCACTGCTACTGACGCTGCCACTCTGAGGATAACAGCTTCTTTTTCTATTACCTGGGATGATGGTATCAGAGACAGGGGCACTTTCCTTGTCATCTTTGACAGTGTAAACACTGACATTGTACTCCAGGCCAGGATTCAGGTTTTCAAAAGTGCAGGAGTTCTGGTCGGCGCGAACCACTTCTTCCAGAGAGCTTCCCTGCTGCCCGTTTGTGGGGGTTGTGGTTATTCTGTAGCCAGTGATATCTGGAGAAGAAGTTACCATACTTCTAAGTTTCATACATTTATGACCAGGATATATTACACTACACACCAGTGATGGACCCATGGAGGTGGGAGAAAGGGATGGGGCAATAACTTGTACCAAAAGTCAGGGAGGAGGAATTAGTTTTAATGTTTACCAATTCTGCAAAGGGAAGACTAGTTCATATCAATTTATGATGTATTTAAAAATAACTAGGTGAGTCTGAGGGTCTCCAGCACATAGAAATGACTGTCTGAGAAGGAAATGCTAAACTTGATCATTTTGCATGATCCAGTATCCACTGGATGATCTAACAGTACCCCTACATATGTACATATGTGTTATTACAAAATAACACTACGGGACCTTTAACAGAGATAAGACAATCTCAGAAAGAGAAGGGATGGACCAAGACTTTCCTGTCTGCAAATTCCAACCTCCTTCCACACTCTGTTCTACTTTTCCTTAAGGGAGGACCTGGAGGAAAGTTGAGGAATAGTCTACTTTTTCTGACTACTGTGGGATCGATTTCTACCTAAGAACATTCTGCAAAGAGTATAAAGGTTTGGACTAATGGGCTTGGGGGAATGAAAAGCAGAAGTATAGATGCTCATCCTTGAGAAGAAATATTAATCATAGAAGAATTATTTTTGAATTATTATAATGGGGCATTGAAGGGAAGGAGACACCAATAAATCAAGCGGTGGCCTGAGCTCTAAAGGTCCAGGCTGGGACAAAACACTATGACGTTGGCTCAGGAAGGACAAGGAAATGAAGGCACATTCTGTCAATGGGGGAAAGGTGAGCATTAAAGTGGTATATGCTAGGCAGCCCAATGGGGTGGGAAAGCAGTAAGGTTGAGGTCACTTCCTTCGCTACTGACCATGTGAATGGGCAGGCCACTGATCCAGCAGCCAGTAAGCAAGGAGCTTGTTTCCAACCTGGAGTAACGTATGTGGAAACAGTGTAGCTGTCACATTATAAGATACATTGTCACAGAAAAGGCAACTTCGTGTGAAAATCAGTCTATTCCAAAAGGGAGATTTAAAGGAGCATTTTAAGCTAGTTTTAGTTGGTGTGAATGTAAGATACACATTTCTAGATAAATGTCTGACATATAAATCCAAACAAGGGGTAAGGACTGTGCAAGAAATGATTTCAACAAAGGAGAGACCAAAAACTTGGCTCAGTGGGTAAGGTTGTTTGTCATGCAATCATGAGGACCTGAGTTCATATCCCCAGAATCCACACAAAGCCAGACAACATAGCATGTGTCTATAGTTCCATTGCTGCTATAGAGCTGGAAAGTAGAGACAGGCAAATCCCCAGAAACTATCAGCACCTCCTGCTCCATATCTCAAACAAGATGGAAAGCAGTCATGTACACTGAAGGTCATCCTCTGACCTTCGTACACACACAGTGCCACCTGAACATACATGGATGAAAATGCATGCACACTTGCATACATCGTACAAAGGCATTTTACATTCTATGTACATATGCATGTATGGATATAATATATATACACAGATACAATTTTGCTCTGGTTTTGTTGAGACAGGGCCCACACTGTGGCCTGGTCTAGAATTAAGACTCACTATGTATACTAGGTTAGCCTTGAACTCATGTTAATCCTCCTGCCTCAGCCTTTGTGTTGGTATGACAGTTTCACTTTTATGGAAGTGCTACCTATACCAGTAAAATTAAAAATTGGTAAATAAACTAAATATATTTGTTCAATTAAGTATAGCTCCAATTAGTTTAGTTTAGTTTAATTTAGAATGTTCTCAATAATGAGCATCATGTTGTCTTAGCAACCGTCTCCCCCATGCTCATTATTTAATCATAGAATTACAACTAATTTTTGGGGGGGACGGGTTTTTTGAGACAGGGTTTCTCTGTAGCTTTGAAACCTGTCCTAGAACTAGCTCTTGTAGACAAGCTGGCCTTGAACTAACAGAGATCTGCCTGCCTCTGCCTCCTGAGTGCTGGGATTAAAGGTGTGCACCACCACCGCCTGGCTCCTAAGTTATTATTCTTATGATGCATTATGGTCCTTGAATAGTGTTACACTTTATACATGTTATGATTCTATAAATACTTTTTATTACTATTAGTTGTTTATTCTTGCTACAATTCTGTACTTTGCGTGTGCATGTGCACTGGCATGCTGCACATGCCCATGGCATGTATATGGTGTCCTCAACTGCTACCACATGGGTCCCAGGGATTGGCCTCAGCAAGCCACTCACCCTGATGAGCTCTATCTGATCCTTTCCCCTTACAAAATTACATTAATCTCTCTAGAGTGTGTATGTGTGCATATGAATCATTATATTTATTTGTTTAGTCTGAATATGTATGAGCGCACATGTGCAGTGACCCGCCTGTGGACATCACAGGACAGCTTTCAAGAGTCAGCTCCTTCCGTCTATCATGTGAGTCTTGGGGATCAACTTGGACTTGGCAACAAGAGCCTTCACCCACTAAACCATCTCAGCAGCCTAAATACCTTTCAATCTGTGTGAACACGTTCAGTTTCATTTTCTAACCTCTCCACCTTACTCCCTTGAGTCTCTCACTGAACTTGGAGCTAGGCTGGCAATCCACAAACCCGGATAATCCTCTTGCCTCCTCCTCAACAATGGGATTGCAGGTGCTCACGCAGCCACGCCAGCTTTTTGGGGAATGACCTCACAACCTCACGCTTGCACGGCAAGTGCCATTGCACACTTGAGCCTTCTCTCCGGCCCTGCCTCTTACATCTTCTGGTGTAATTCATCACATAGCCAGTAGGACAACTCTCTCCGTAGCAGTGGCAGCGTGTGAGGCTATCAGTAGTCTACAGACGGTACGAAGAACATGAGCAATGGTAGGTTATGTGCAAACACGACACCACTCTGTGCCATGGGCTGAGCAGCTGCAGACTTCAGAATCACTGGGAATCCTGGAACCAGCCTCACCCAGAAACCAAGGGTATTCACCCCAGTGAATAGTCTTTTTAGTATTTATGCTAACTCACACAGGAGACATTATGTATTATGATTTTAACCACTTGGGTTTTTTTTTTTAATTATTTATCTTTTGTGCTGAGCATTGGTGTTTTGTCTACATCTATGTCTGCTTGAGAGTATCAGATCCCCTGGAACTGGAGCTACAGACAGCTGTGAGCTGCCATGTGGGTGCTGGGAACTGAACCCGGGTCCTCTGGAAAAGCAGCCAGTGCTCTCAACCCCTGAACCGTCTCTCCAGCCTGTTCGGGCATTTTTAATGTGCTGAATAAAACCTTGGTTCCACCCAGTCCTCATGATTCTCTGCAGGATAAACGTTTGTTTCTCCCCGAGCCTAGCACTTGGCTGCTCTCGCTCCTGTGACTTAGGAAAACACGGGCACGTGTTTACACGTCTTGAGCACCGTGTGGGTTTCAGGAACTCTCCCACACTGCGGTAGCACTCATGGAGAGAGTTGCGTGGCAGCATCCTCTTTTTCTCTGAATGGAGTCTGTCTCGGGGAGCTGTGCACGCGTGTCCTCAGGCGCACGTGACACTCACCTGGGGTGGTGCTGCTCTCCCAGGAGACGGTGAGCACTCCAGTGTCAGGGTTTGCCTCCAGATGCAAGTTCTTCGGCGGAGACATCGCTACGTAGAGAAGAACATTTAACAGTTAAAGCGAACGCAAAACATTTGCTTTCTGAAATGTGTCCTTAACTGCCTCTCCCAATCCTTCTCTCCTTCCCCCACCCCCTTTCCTTTTATCCCTTCCCTCTAGAATCAGGAAAAATATAGAAAGGATATTATAAAAAACATAGTCCACAGTGACCCTCTGATAGAAGACTGATTTAAACACTAATGCTATTATACCACTACTGAACTTGCTTTATCTTGCCTGTTCAGAAGACTTTTGACACGGAAGGACTTCAATGCCATGAACTACGTGACACCAGCTGAGCCAGTTATACAAATTCTAAAGGCTCTGATGATTTAAATAGGGGATGGGTTCTTCCCCTCGTTCTGTTCAGAGAAGCAAGCTGCGGCATTAGCATTAGAAGAATTGGAGGAATTTCTTGTCTTTTTCTTTGAGACAGGCCCTCACTGTGCAGCCCTGGTTGGTCTAGAACTCACTATAGACCAGGCTAGCTTCAAACTCTCAAATACTTGCCTCTTTCTGCCTCCCAAATTGCTGGTGTTCAAGGTGTGTACTATGACAACCAGTTCTTTGGGCTCCAACTTTTGGGTGTAGGTGGGGCTGGCCTTGAACTCCTGACCTCCTTTCTCACCTCCTGAGCACCAGGGTTAAAGGCCTGCACTACCTACCACACCTGGCTTTGATAGTCTTTTTAAACAGTTTAAAAGTTAAGAGAAAAAGGGAAGCTCTTCCTACGCGTCACCACTCTGTTGACGATCGGCGCGTCCCTCTCCTGGCCGTCTCTCAGGACGTGGATGGTGTACGTGTATTCCACGCCTGGAGTCAAGCCAGACACAACGATGCTTCCAGTCTCTGAAGTCACTTCTCGGGGGGCTTCGCCTCCCTGGCTTGGTCGCACACCCAGCTGGATGGAGGGAAGCAAAACCAACATGAAGGACGGATGTTGCCGAGCCCCAAGAGGTTGCAGGTACACTCACACAGCCAGAGCTCCTTTACACACACACCCTGGGCTCTGCCTCGGATGGGCAACGAGGTGGGGGCTCACTTCGGTTATCCTGCAATTAACTGGAGAGTGTCTTCCTTTGGCACGAGGGCCGTTTATAATAGAAATGTCATTACAGCTGTTTGACGAGGAACCTTCTGGTACATACCAGCAGTCCACAGGGAAGAAATCCCCTGGGCTCTGCCTTTAAAGAGTTCCTCACACACAGTTAACTTTCCAGTTGTTACCAGCCACTTTGACACCGGGAAATGAAAAACACGTTCCCATGAAGTGTGTTCCTAACTTCAAAAGCCCAGGTAATATTATCAAACAGTATTCAATTCAAGAGAAATTCTTCATATTCTCTGTGGGCTCTAAAACTCTGGATGACATTATTAAGGGGAACTTAAAAAGGTGTGCTGGCGGTCTGCATGAAAAGAACTCCTCTATTTGAGTAGGACAGTCATCAATACGGCTATTTGCATACTAAATAACGAAGTGACCTTCGATCTCTCTTTTTTCCCCTCCCTTTTAAACTATCAGGCTTTGATTTCGGGGCATAATAAACATTTCTTTTTTTCCATCCTTTGAATGCCAAAGGATGGGATTCTTTAAAACACATCCATTCGTATTCATCCCTTCCCCGCTATCATTACTTTAAAGAACATGACTCCGGATATCTAAAACGAAGACCTCAATTTTAACTCCTATTAAGAAATTCACCCACAGGGCTTTGAACAAGTTGAGAGGAAACTGATTGGATAAAAATGTGGTTTTGAAGTGACTTTGAGTTTAACTGGTTCTCCCCAAATTGACTTTCGTAAGCTTCTTGACACCCATTTAGAGCAAGACGTCAAATGAAGTTTTCCTAGATTTTTATTTTGAAAATGGAGTTCCCTGGGGGGCAAGGACAGAAAACAAAACAAAACAACAAGCACTATAATTCCAATGCTAATGACTTTCTTCCTTTGCTTTCAAGGCCCTGGAGCATGCACAAAGACAGGGCTTAACAAAGCCCAAGTCTCTAAAATGTGGCTGTCTCTCCCACAGGCAGAAATGGGAAGGCACTTCTGGGCTCTACCATCACGAGACACCTGCGACTCACCTTGAAGCCAATCCTGGGAACGGGGGTCCAGGTGATCACGATGGTGGTCTCCGTCACCTCGGTGTGGTAAGGCGGAATAGAGCGCGAAGGTTGCACTGCAAAGGAACCAGCACGAGGTTCAAAACCTTGGGCTCACAGGTGTCGGCCCGGACTGCCAATTACCAAGGTTAGAACTGTGGTCTAAGCAGCAAATGGACAGGGAATCTGGCCCGGGTTCCTTCATCAGCTGCGATGCTGAGTGTCACTGCTTCGGAAGCAGTGACGTGTAAGACCAAGTCACGCAGGACCTGGAGACAACAGGGTGGTGATTCTGCAGGTCCAATATTGGTCTGGGGCTTGGATTTCGGGCAAGGACCTGTCACTCACAGGCGAGTAAAACAAGGGGCTGGGTGACCTGACAGTTGGTCCCTTTCCATTTCGTGGCTTTTATGATCTCTTAGCTTTTCATCCGCATTTTTATGCTCAGCATGCACTAGCAGCCGCTTTCTCCCTTTGCCTTCATGAATAAGGAAAGCACAGGTGCAGCTTCGCGCTGAATCATTCCACAAGAGTGGAAAATTACCTTTAGATGCAACTGGAGATTCTGACACTATTAAGACACGCGACAAGTTCTAAAGATCCACCCCTCAAGCATGTGATGGACCATCCAGAAAAACACTACTGCAGACTTTTGGTACCGAATACAACAAAAGTATGCATGCTTGATATTCTAACATCATGTTTTTTAAAAAAATGATTTTTAGTGAATATACTAATTTTTTTAAAAATATACGTGGGACAGAGATAAGGTTCAGCCGTTACGATAAATACTGCTTTTGCAGAGGACCTATTTCAGTTTCCAGCACAATGGGTAGCTCACAGCCAACTGGAAATCAAGCCATGGGTCAGACACCCAACCCCCTCTTCTGGATTCTCTGAGCACCCACACTCCTCATGCACACACCTACCCTTCCCCCACACATATACACAATTTTTTATTTTATTTTGTTTTTTTATTTTTGAGGAAGAGTTTCTCTGACTAGTTCTGGCTGTCCTGGAATGCCCTCTGTAGACCAGACTGACCTCTAACTCACAGAGATCCACCTGCATCTGCCTCCCTGAGTGCTGGGATTAAAGGCGTGCGCCACCAATGCCCGGCTATTTTAAAAAAAATAAAAATTTAAAACAGAAGTATGTACGCAGAATTAAGATAAATGTTCCCAAGCACCTTGCAGGTTTGATTATAAATGTAGCATAGCAAGGCCCCAGAAACCAAGATTTCTGAGTTGTTCAATTCAAAGTTGTTTGTTAAGGGCTTTGATAGCCCCGTTTATTCATACTCCTGTTTTCTAGATGAATTCTTTTCCTACCGGAATAAACCACACAGAATGCATTTACATAAATTATGAATGGTTAATTACCCTCCAGTCACACAAACGAGGATTAGTTTCTTGCTTGTTTCTTTCTCTCTCTTCTTTGTTTAGTCAGGGTTTCATGTAGCTCAGGCTAGCCCAACTCCACCCCTCACCTCCCTGTAATCTAGGTGTACACCCTAACACGGTGTAAGTGCTGGAGATCCAAGCCAGGAAGGCAAGTACCCTTCCAACCCCGTTCCTCTCCAGCCCCAGACACGGATGAAAAGGCTGGCATCTTTTACTCTGCTCAGCGTCAAGTTTTTTTTGTATGACATGAGAATTCAGATCCAATATTACAATTCTTCCATGTTTTTCTTCTCAGTTTGGATTTATGGTCTCATTTTTTAATTTTTACTTTAAAATGCGATGTGGAAGTAAAAATCAAATATGTACGGAGAGACCGCTGTAGTTGCTGAACTGAATACTGCCCTCACTACCTACTGTGATAGCGGGTGCTTCAGGAGTACGCTATCTTGATGGCACTTGAGGCAATTCGGATTGGTGACCTGAAATCATATATTGCTCGCCTGCTGCCAACTTTTCAAAAAGACCTGACCCAGTCCTGGGTGACCATTTTTAACTGTCCCCCAAGAAATAATCAAAATGAATTATCCTTCCCCAGCACTTGGGAAACAAAGGCAGACAGAACTCTGAGTTCGTGGTCAGCCTGATCTACAAAGTTAAGTTCCAGAACATCCAGGGCTACACAGAGAAACCCTGTCTCAAAAAAACAAAAAACAAACCAAAGCAAACAAACAAAACCAATTCAGAACAGTCAATTCCTTTCACCTGAACTAGGTATTTTCTATTCCTAGACCCAGGCAGCTAAATTTTGCCCCGTCTGAGACGATACTCCCTTGCCCAGGCAGACCATTACAGGAAGATCCCGGAACCACAAACCCACAAACTGGTGTCCAACAAAGGATGCTCCTGTAAGTATGAATTATGGGCTCTGGCACGGATTGTTAGGTGAGGACCAATCTAGCTGCTGAGAAATAAAAATATGCTCTCGATACAGAAGGCTGGATGATTCCCTCCAGAAATTGCCTATTCTCCCAGCTTTTCTCACGATTGCTCTTAAGATACAAAACCCAGGAAAGTTGTTTCCAAAGGTCGGACTTGCTAAAGCTCCCGAAACTGACGCTCACAGCCCTGCTGCTGTTATAGCTGGGGTTCGAATGGACTTGTGCAAGTGAGCCCTGCCTTACACTGGTTTGCTGAAGTTTGAGCCTTTGCACCATTTAGCCTTCAATCACCCATCTACCCAAAAGTTTTGGGAAAGGACACTACATACAATGAAGTATGTTAATTAATCTGCAGCTAATACGAATTTTACTATTCCACCCAGAAGCTGTCTATTAGCAGGCAATGTGCACTGACACCTACAACCTGATTCACTTGAAGGACATCTATAAGAAAAAAATTGGTATTTGCAAGAAAAACAAACATTAACTTCCTGAGAGTGGATCTCAGATGACCTCAAAACCAAGCAGCATAAAATAGCGAAATTTCAAGTGAATTCTCTTGTCCACTAAAAGCAGATTTCATTAGCTTCTGATTAACAAATTCGTAGGAAAGAGCCCTCATTGTTCAGACTCACACCACCAAAGACGCATGCAAGTTGGTAAACCACAGATTCCTGTGGGGGACAGTGGATCTTCTCTGGGAAACTCCAGAGTAATTGACAAACTAAGCTTTTTCTAGGTTATTATTTTTTTAATTTATTTTGTTTTGTTTGTTTTTTATTTGTTTGGCTTTTACTTTTTTTGGCTTTTTTTTTCTTGTTTTGTTTTGTTTAAGACAGGCTCTCTCTAAATAGTCCTGACTGTTCAGGATCTCCCTAATGTAGCCCAGGCTGGCCTTGAACTCACAGAGATAAGCCTGCAGCTACCTACTACTGAGTGTTGGGGTTAAAGGCGTGTGCCACCACACTTGGCTTAGATTACATTTTCCCCCCAAAACTTTATGTTTATTTGTGTGCAGTGGTGTTTTGCCTGTGTGTATGTCTGTGTGAGGTCCCCTGGAACTGGAGTTCAGATAGCTGTACATTGCCATGTGGGAATTGAACCCGGGTTCTCTGGAAGAGGTTAAGAGGCAGTGCTCTTAACCGCTGAGCCATCTTTCCAGTCCCTTTGATTACGTTTTAATGCTTTTGAGGATCCCTATTTCAAATTTAGTCCAAGAAGTCTTGAAAGTTCCTGAAAAGCTGAGAACTAACTGGGGGAAATGAAGCATTAAGGGCCAAAAGCAGGCTTATGTTAGGTGCTTCTGTAATTCAAAACGTCAAGTAGAAAATAAGTGATAAGTCTTCAGCAGGAAGGTCTCATAACTCTTTGTCATGGAAATGGAGTGTACTTAGTAGAGAAACAGCTTGTGAATATAGGCCTTTAATAGGATGCAGTCAAATAAGAGATTTAAAGAAATTTCTTCTAAAATGTTGAGTAAAAGGAATAGCCATGGCCAAAAATTCCTGTATTTTTTCCTCCCTGTGGAATTTATAGTTTAGGAAAGAGGAAGGGGAGCCAGGCCACAGCTCTGTGAAGTACGGTAGCCTGTGGCAGTCCAGGCTCTCAAAGAAACCATTTGTTTAGCCTCTCACTGTTTGTGGGTGTCTGCTCAATCCATGGGTGTCTTTCTGCTTACATAACTGACTTTCATTTGATGTCCAGAATAATGGGATGATACCAATTCTATTAAATACCGATTATATTCTGTCTGCTAGCATTTAATCCATATTTTCTTCTGCATGTGTGCACTGTCTACATGTCCATGATGTCTGTGAGGAAGTCAGAGGTGGGCATCAAGGAATTTTCTTTATCCGTTTGCACAATATATACTATTCTTTTTTTTTTTTTTTAAAGACAAAGTCTCTCTGTGTAGTCCTGACTATCCTGGAAATCGCTGTGTACACCAGGCTGCTTCGACCTCACTGAGATCCACCTGTCTTTGACTCCTTTAACACTGGGATGAAAGTTGTGCACCAGCATACCTGGCCTCCGCTGTGCAGTTTTGGAGAGTTACTGACTAGCAACAACACTGGCTGTAAGCCGCCCTGTGTCTCCCAGTGCTAGGATTACAAGAACGCACCACTGAACCTGGCCTTTTATGTCTGTGCTGGGGAACTGAGCTCAGGTCCTCACATGTAAGCAACGCATACTTTATCCACACTGAGCCATCTCCCAAGCCCTCCTGACTCAAGTGTTAGCCCAGGAGCACAGGAGGAACTTGGAAATACCTGCAAATTCACACACTGCTTCCTTTAGCAAGAAAATCTTGCTTCAAAACATTTACCAGCCTGAGCAAAGGCCGTGCATTGTGATGCCCCTTCTGGCAAACGCTCTGTACCTTACAGCAGCTCGGTCACAAAGATTCACAGAGCAGCCAGTCCACAGGGACTAGTGGCCCTGCTATAGATGACACAATATGGCTTTTAAATAAACTTTTAAAAAGCAGAAGGACGGAAGAAGTCAGCATAGTTAAAACCATGTAGCTTCGCTAAAGAAAGGCATTTGAGTTTCAACTTACAGGTGGTAAAGACTCCGGTGGTTTTGGGGCTCTGTTGGTTGCCCTTCACAGCCACCAGGGTCACAGTGTACTCAGACCCAGGCTGTAGATTTCTCAGGGGATACTTGGACGCTGAAGGCCCCACATTGTACTGCTTGGGCTGGCCTCCTCGAGTCAGGCCCACTGTCAGTCGGTACCCTGCTATCCGGGCCCGAGGAGGGGTCCAGGTCACCAGAACCGTTCTGTCAGTTTCATTGACAAACTGGAGGTTCGTGGGAGCATCAAGTTCTGGAAAACAAAACCAAGATGAAATGTGTCAAGAAATGTTTAGGTCAATAGTTATCATACTTGATTAAATATTCCAAATTCTCACTCCTCAAGGTTGAAACTCAAGTCAGAGCCACATCCCTGGAAACTGAGGCTCCCAGGGACTGGGGGGTGATGTAGAATTTTGCCGAAACTCTGTCAGTTATGAGAATTCATTGACCTTTTTTACTGGTCTGTTGTCTTTGGAAAGGCTAATTTTCCCAGCAAGATTTACCCACCACCCTTGAAATTATAGTGACACCATGGTGATAGTATTTTCTTTTTTTTTAAGCAAAACAAACACTTTGCAAACCCCATAATTTGCTTTGGGCCAGAAAGGTTAAGGGAGGGGTGAGTCAACAGGCTCAGGGCATGGAAGGCTTGGTACATATTGCAGGCAACATGCTAAGGCATGTGTGGACTGACTAGTCCTCTTCTAGGGAAATAAAAGCTCTCTGAGGGGGGGACCTGATTGCAGCAATTAAAACAGATCCGCAGGACCCCAGTCTCAAGGTGGAGCAGTGGGGGAGCTTTTACTACTAGAAGGAATTACATAGATTATCACTTTTCTTTTTGAGGATGATAACTGGGTTTCCCATGGGAAGTTAAAACATCTTTTAGGAATGTTCCAGAGATGGTACAAACGTCACATGAGCTCTGGAATCCACAAGGCAGTTTAGAGACACTTCGGTCACTTCCTAGATACGGGGCTGAAAAGGATTCCAAGTTTCTTCCCATTCCCAAGAGAAGTCACAGTTTCTTTTGTACATTTCTGGTGAAGAACTGAACAGATAACTTGGTGCCCGGCATCACGAAATGTTTAGATGTCTTATTTAAGTTATTAATTCACTGTGGTGCTAGAGATATAGTCCAGGGCCTGGCACGTGCCGGGCACACATTCCACCCCGGAGCCACACTCCTGCCTGGTAACTGCTAAGCGTTAGGAGACTAACAGTGAGCAGCCTGTAGAACATCCCAGGTAGGCCTGAGGGGTGTAGAGCACGGGGGCGGGGCCAGAAGACAGGCGGGCTGGTGGAAAGGGACGTACTGGTTGTCTGCTGCGCTGTCAGAGGTTTGCTCTCCCTGCCCTGGTTCACAGCAAAGACATTGAACTGGTACGTGACCCCGGGGGTCAGCCCGACGATCTCAGCAAAGGTGTTCCTGCTCACAGGCAGCCTCTGCCCGTGCTCGCCAGGCAGGTTGACAGGGAGGACATCCACACGGTAGCCGGTCACCACACTGTCAGGGGGCGTCCACATGATGGTGACTTTCACATCTGTCACTTCCACAAACTGCAGGTCCCTGGGAGGGGGGACTTTATCTAGCAGACAAGAGAAATGTGTCACTCAAAACGCCCACTTCAGGTTGCTGCTAAATGTCAACTCCCTGAACAACTGAGGTATTTCTTAGACCCATTCTTTCTTGGCCAATTCTAAAATTAGGTTTTTTTGTGTGTCAATGCTTATGGTTAGTCTGATGCTGGATTCTTTATCTAGTGTCTATAGATAGGCATATATTTATGGCATAAAAGCAAGAAGTTGAAATATAAACACAAAAATAAAAATATTTTCAGTTTAAGATACAGAAAAACTGTGGTGTATTTGTTCAATTGGCTCATTTTATGGTAGTTAAGAGAAAAGATTAAGCAGTTCTTAGGTGTCTTAGGAAAATAAGATGAGATGTTGCCATTTTTTAACTAGAAAACCTAATATTTGACTTCCTTTCCTAGCATTGACATTTCAGCAATTAGGTCAGCAGTGCTCAGAAAACACAAATATTTATGATTCATAACAGTACCCAAAATTAGTTATGAAATAGCAATAAAAATAATTTTATGTTGGAGGGGGTCACAACACAACGAACCATATTAAATTTAGTTTGCAGCATTAGGAAGGTTGAGAACCGCTGATTTAGGTGACAGGAATGTCGAAATTGCAAGAGATAGAAACAGTTCACTCTCAAGGACCTGCCAGTCATATGACTTGCACCCTGGTCCTCCCTGGAAGCTAAGGGAATGAATATGATCCATGTAGGCTTTTTCTCCTGGAAGGTTAGAGCTGCTGTCTGGTTGAGTCCTACAGGGTCAGACAGCAGGAGAGTGGCGTTTTGCAGTTACCAGATCGTGGGGTGCCAGTAGTCTCTTGCTGGATGAACACAGGTGTGCTTTCTTGGTTCTCTTCCACGGCATAGATGGTGATGTTGTACTGCACACCCGGCTGCAGGTCACTGAGGGTGACGGAGTTGGCCGTTTCAGGAAGGTTCAGCTCCGTGCTACTGCCTTCGACTGACGGAGAATAGACGATTCTGTACCCTGCAGGTTTAGGAGAAAAGTGTCTTGTGAAGCCGAGGCTGGACAAATAATACATCTCTCCTTTCTAATGGCCCTCTGCATTTGTTTGACTGTGAAGAATCAGGAACATTCTTTTGGGGGTCTTTCCGGGTTGTCATTTCCTATGATGATGCCTGATTAGCACAGAGATCAGAGAAGTGATCCAGATCTTTTAACAATAACTATCCTTGAAGACAGAGGCCTATCAATTAATGAAGCAGTGAGGTGAGAGAGTACATGGATTTCTCTTTCTGGAACTGTGGACGGGGAGCTAAAAACCCAGTCTGAGCACTGTCTGCACCTTTTGAGACCTTCACTGATGAAGCTAAGCAGCAGCTCAGCTCCCTCTTCAGCACTGAATACCAGGCTTACAGGGACAGTCTACCTCTGCAGTCCTTGCAGGCTGCTTCAGTGAGTCACAGGGCTGGCTTCACGGGTTGGACATGTTGGGGATTGAGGGGGTGATAAATGGATTTGAGGAAAAAAATTCATAATAAAGTAGCCTTGGAAGATTTGTACACACACACACACACTTTTAAGCACTTAAATGGAAGTTTTAAAGGTGGTGACAATCTAGTCAGAATTTCCTCCCTCCACATCTATATATCCACGTGAACACAGAAGCCAAATATGACCTGTGATGGGCGCCTGGGGTCTGCTCCAGCGAACAACAATTGAAGTATCATCAACCTGGTCCACGGTAGGGTCTGGAGGGGCATCGGGTGCTAACAGAAAAAGAAAAGCTGTTAGCGCTGCTACAAGCCCAATCTTTACAGTAATAATAATAATAAAGCATTTTTAGTATCCGGTAATGTACACTAGCCTGAAACAGCCTTGCCTTCCAAGCCTGGGATTATACATCTGTATCATATCCCCCAGCATACCCCACACCAAAGATTCTTTGAACACGGTTTAATGCGCGCGCACACACACCTGTCGTCTGTGACGTAGACAGGATCAAGCTCTGCTCTCCCTCTTCAGATATCTGATAGACATTGACGATGTACTTTCTGCCTGGGAGCAGGTCAGGGATGTTCACAGAAGTGGCTGTGCTTGGAAGGTCTGCAACGGAAAGGAAGAAGTTAGTGGGCAGGAGCCAACCGTCTATGGCTTTTAAGAACTCTATATTCATAGGGGGAAAGACCAGGAGGAATACTAGTGAACAGCCTGAAATCGCCAATGAATGTTCTTTCATTTTCCATTTCTCCCCTTAAAGATGTATAATTTTTAATAACCTACCTCTGATTTCTTTTCTATAACTGCTGTTAGGAATCAGGGTAGTAGCCATGGGTGGAGGAATGACGGGATGGGGGAGGAAGGATATTCATTTTTATGATCTGGGTCCCATTCACACAAGTATGCCCAATATCTTTTTATTATTGCATTTATTTGAGGGAGAGGCTCTGGTTTGAGGGCCACAGCACACATGTGGGGGGTGGGGCCAGGGGACTAGAAGTCAAACAGCTTGTGGGACTTAATCCTCTCTTCCCACCCAGGGACAACTCAGGTTGTCAGGCTTGGGAGTGAGGGCCTTCGCTCACCGAGTCATCTCATTGGCACTAGGCTAGCACTGGAAAAGATCCCCAACCGCTAGGCTCTTTAAAAAGCATAAAAGACGGTAGCTATGCACGCCTAAAAGATAACATTGTCAGCTGCAGATCTCGTTCTGGTCCCTTATGCAGACAAATGAGGAATCCCAGCCTGGTCAGAGAGGATCCACCTCTCTCCTTGCTTTAATGGAAGGGAGTGTCTTCAGTCTGAACTGTGGAGTAGTTCCAGTGACCAAAATTCTCCCAAGTAAGCATCTCTTAACCTGTGCTGAGCCAGCCACACATCCTACTCACCAAGGTACTGTGGTTCATCGCCCTCCTCACTCAGCTCGTACTCCACCCGGAATCCGGACACAGTGTCAGAAGCTGAGACCCACGAGACCACAAAGCTGCTGGCCGTGATCTCAGTTACAGACTCAGAAGTGGCCACAACAGGAGAAAAGGGCGTAGTCTCTCCCGTCACCGTGTTGCCTAGAGGAAGGGGAAAGAAAATCGGTTTGGTTGTCTAGAATGCTCACCCTCTCTGTGCACGGAAGATGTTGAGAAGAAAAGACAGGTGCCGTTTACGAAAGGAAGCAGCCGAGGAGAGAACCTCCTTCACGGAGCCCACATCTGAGCCGTGCAGGCATGGCCCCAAGAACGGCACAGCCCCAAAGATGCTGGCTACGTACTGGTCACAGGTGTGCTGGCGCTGGTGGTGAAGTCAAAACGCGTCACTTCCCTGTGTCCATACTGCTGCAAGCTGATGAGCTGACCCTCATATACCACGCCCGGGGTCAGGCCTTTGATGGTATAGGAATTGAGGTGGCCTGGAATGGTGGCTTCCTTCCAGCGGCCCGTCGAGGTTTTCTGACAGTTTAAAAAGAACACACGGCATCAGTGTTGGCGGGGACAGACATTCCAGGCTGGTGCTCAGTAATCTTCAAAGAAGAACGAAGACAATGGTGGGAAACTTGATTCAGAAAAGCCTCCACCGAGTTTGTTGATGTTAACTAATTACTAGGCCAAGTAGTTTACCATGTGCCCAAGGTGTTGTGCTTGCTTCTCAAGTTCACCTTCATCTCCCTGCCAGAAGCGAACACATCCCTGCTCCCACTTTACTGGCAGAGAAAGAGTTAACGGGTGTCTTTCAGAGTCACACAGTTGAGGTGCTGAACACCTCCCTATGGCCAATTACTGAATAATTTAATACCAGCATCCTTGATTCAGCCTCTTTCAACTTTTCCAGTAAACCGAGACCCATTTCTCTCTGAAGTGAGAAAAGGCCACTCACTCTGTCTTTCAACTTGGCAGGGTACAGTTCAAGTTCCTTGCCTTATAGAGACACTGGAAAGCATAATATTGCCCTGACTCAGATCCTGGGGCCATCACAAACAAGATTCAACTTGTCTGGTTGTGTGACTCATCCTTGGAAATGAACAACCTATCGAGAGCGGTTAGCCAGCTTTCGGAAAGACTGCAGAAGAATATAATTCAGTTTATTTAATCTTTTCCCTCCGGTTTACATTCTTATATCCTGTCCAACTTCATTAATATGTCATGGACCACAAAACTCATTGCAATAGATGGTTTGGAAAAGAAACATCCAGACTTCAAACAAGAAGTCCTTTTAAGTGTAAATATTCTAAAGCGGTTTAAATATCAAATACATGTTTAATGCCCGGAGATTTTTTTTTTTAAAAAAGTTATCCAATCAAGTTTGTACATACTTCAAATGTTCTAGTGCCAGTTTATATTTTGAAGATAAATGAAAATGATCCAAGTACTCTTTAAATTGAAGGTTTCGCTCAAATATGTTGAAAGAAATTGAAATTAGCCATTATGTTACTTTAAAAATTGGCAAAAAAAAAAAACAGAAACAAAAAACAAAACTTGTATACAATGTAAGGTTTCTTGGCCATCAGAAGAAGATATCAGAATGTAAAGTCTCAGATTGCCTACATAAAAACAAAACAACAACAAAAACCAGGAATTCTTTGTTAAAATTTTAAAGAGACTCATGGGCAGGGCTCAGTTGATGATAGAGTGCTGGCCTAGCACGGCCATGGGCCTAGTTCAACCTCCAGCACCACATAAAGAGGGGCAGACAGACCACACCTGCCATCAAGCACGCAGCAGGCAGAGGCAGTTCAAGATCTTCAGCTATATAAGGAATATGCAACTAGTCTTGACCTAAGGAGACATCCCTCAAAACAAAACACAGCAAAACCCAAACCAAAAAAAAAAAAAATACTCAAAGAATTTAATCGAAAGTGAAGATGTCTCTATTCAATGTATATTTCGTACCTATCTGTAAATGGCCCCTTTGTACTGGCTTTGCAAAAATGTTTCAGAATTAAGTTCGAAGTAAATAAAAATGGTGATAAAACGAAAGGATGAAGAGAGAGAGATGATGGGGGAGATACTGAAGGGAGAAAGCATCACTGATTGGCACCGCCAGGTGTTAAGCTGGAGACTGACTCCTCAGACGATGGACGCCACAGTGCAAGTGAAGAACAGGAATGACCTCAACAGCGTGGATTTTCCCCAGAGTTTAAATTCAACTGCATGAGGTAATGTCATAAGTCAAACGCTTTCTGTTGTCTTGGATTATTTACAATTGGGCAGATTTGATTTTAGAAAGTACATTTTTTTTCACCCTTCAGAAATAGTGTTTTTCAAATTATGTCATGAACTTTGGAGAGAGCAGGTCTGAGAGGAAAAGAGGCATCAAAGTTTAATAGACTAATAACCTTAGTACAGTTTCAGAATCTAGATGGCTAGAAAATTCTAGGGTTCATTTCCTTTCAGAAGCCAATTATAATCCCTTTTCTACCCCTCTGTTCTCTCATTCCCTCATTCTCTTCTGTCTTAATAACTCTAGAGGACCAAAGTAGAGTTGACTTGATCAATTAACTGGTTTTCAAACTCTGGAAATAATTTCCATTTTACCTTTAATGGAGTTGCAAAGCGTAAAGCATATCAAAACTTCAAATTGTCTCTCCACATTGGATGAGAATAGCTGTAAGCATTATGGCTTCTAAGACCTTTCTAACACAAAGGCCTAATTTCTTCTAGATATCAAAACAAATAAACAAAACTAAACCAATGTGTCGATTCGACTGACCACAGATTGGCTAGACACTAAGGAAGTATAAATACTATCTGACAAGGGACCAGCTCTGTTGACTCAAAAGCAGAAACAAACCCACAGAACACCGTATCCCATCTCAGTAAGGTCAGGAGTCCCAGAGTCCTCGGTTTCTGAGCTAATACTCACGGGTCTCCATCTGAGAATGTACTTGGTGATGTGCGAGGGCTCCGGTGCATTCCACTGGATGGGGTGGGAATTGGGTTGGCTGGGAGTCTCTGTGATAATTACTTGGACAGGACCAGTTGTGCCTGAAAATGAAAACATGTGATTTCTTTATCCTGTGTATTCTTCAAGTTTATTACACATGGATGTCCATCGTAAAAGACTGTTTGCTTCTCAGGAAATAAGGGCATAATAAAAATGATTGTGTTTAGCTAAACCTTTTATATATTGACATTAGAAACAGGTCTGGTTTCACCTGGTAATTACTGCCTTTTCCATAAGAAATGCAATAATTTTATTCTCTAATAAATAAAACAAAACCCACTCCAATGTCTCTCAGCTCGCTTTCTTCTCTGCTTTCAGAGTAAGAGTTGAGAGGCAGCTGTGAATTTTCCATAACACAAACAATGCAGTTCAGAATGCAGACCTCATCCGCTAATTTTATTAAGGCTCTTCTAAAAAATATTCTGAATCATGGAGGCTCTCAGCACAGAGGAGTCTACTAAGAAGCGAGCAATATCTCCAAGGCCATAGAAGATGATAGAAAACAAACATTTCTAAATAGGGCTGAGTCCTGGACAAATAGGCAATGGTAATAATTAAAGACCCAGGCTTATTTCCCCATCCGGCTAAGCCTTCTCTGCATTTGGAAGAAGAGATCTAGTTCTCGTTTCACTTGAGACGTCTACTCCAAGATCACTGTGGGTTAAGTTGTTAAGAGATCAAGTATTGACTGTTTGGTTGGCTTTGGTTTTTTTGTTTTTTAAAGCGATTACCAAGTGAAATGATATTGGAACCATGTACTTAAAACTTCAGTATTTTCACATCTTGACATGACTAACACAATTTAAGATGGATTTAGTTCTTTTACTTGAAAAATAAAAAGCAAAGTAAGAGAAGGGAATCAATTTTTTATATAGTAGATTCCACTCAGAATAATAATTTTTTTGTTGACAAAGGTTTACAGATGAGAAATTTAACTTCTCTGTTCTCTAGTCTTTGTCAGTCAAAGGTCATCTGTACAAAGTTCTTCTTAAAACTTAAGGTAAAAATTGCTCCCTGATGTTCTGCACAACAGAACAAAGTTCTAGGTTAAAAAGTAGTACTCTGCAATAGTAGCAGTTTTCTGAATGCTCTTGGGAAAAAACTTATTGACTTTCAGGTTTAATTACGGTTTTAGCTTCTAAATTCTCTGAAAACAAAGTTTTCTTTAGCAGAACAAATGTGTAACTTACATACTTGTGTGACCTCCAAAACTTTTAGAATAATGTGCTCACTTCCACACTGGAAATAATTCAGTTTGTTGAAAACTAACAAAATATTCATTGAATCTTAATTTCACTTAATGCCACAAGGTGAATGTCAAAATTCACATATAAAGTTCTCAGCTTCGCATCCTAAAGAGGCGTGTGCTCCACACACCACACAGGTTGGTCATGTGATCCAGTAACAGAAGTCATTTCTATGGTCCTTCCACACATGAAGAGCCTCAATAAAAAACAAACTTGCAAATACTATCTAAAGGGGTTCCATAAAAATCAGTAGAAAGAGAAGCTTGTCCTTATGTGACTTCTGGCAATCTAAATAAGGTTGTCAGATATTGATCTTTTATAGAAATCCCACTATAATCTCTCAGGTAGAAAGACATTTCATGTGCATTTTATTTAGTGTGTCAATAGTGAATCTGAAGTGGGAAATACGTAGTGATTAAATCTCCCTGATAAGTAAGTGTATTAAGACAATACAAATGCCATTTAACTAATCATACTCCAATACAGAGGATGATGGGAGGAAGATGGGGGTGAAGAGAGAGATGGCTCCGTTTCCTTTCTTAGACCTCCAGCCCAGGCCTGACATCCTAGTATTTTTTATTTTATTTTAATTTTTAAAATGCCTAGGTGGGTTGAGGGTACATATATGTGAACACGGGTGCTGGCAGAGGATAGAGACGCGAGAGACCCTGGGACTGGAGTTACAGGCAATTGTGCTATCCAGGGTGAGCGCCGGGAATCAAACTGACTTGTATAAAGAGTATGCACTCTTAACCACTGAGCTACCCAGCTCTCCAAGCCCCTAGACTCATGACATGGTCCACTTTTAAGGGACTGCTTTAAACAGCAAAGGAGACTTAGGGCATTTTTATGCAAGAATAAAAAAAAATTATCTGAGTTGTTTTTTAGGTAAATGAAATTCCAGCTCATCACTACACTTTGTACTAGCACATATAATATAAAGATGGGAAAGTTAAAAGCCTACCTATCATTTACACTATTTAGATTGAAAGGTTTTAATAATCCTTTTGATATTGGTTAGTTGGTGTGATTTTGTTTCCAGTGGACCTTTCTGGCATCTACAAGCAATTCCCACTGTGAAATCTTCCCTTGTAGGATGGCACAGCATGCACTTTCCAAATTGGTTGAAAATAAGGTCAGAATGAGTGGTTTCTGGTAATGGTGACCCTGGAGAAGTTAAACATTCATGAATTTTTCTTTTAACGCCAACCGCTTTTCTCTACTTAATTTGCTGAGAGCTGTGTTTTCCTACTTGCTTATTGACAAACCAAATTCCCGTTATCTTTTGTTAGTTTGAACAACTCCACCGACTCAGTAGGAAGAACAAACAGGGCAAGGCTCAGACACAGTCTCTCAGCCATCCGGGGGCTTTTTATGATTCCTATACTCTCGAAGCCTCCCGGGCCAGGCACGAGGCACCGAGCAAAGCCCACACAGAGATAATCACTGCGCGGTGTCTGAGGTCGGGCACTCAACTCCGCGCCCTGAAATCTCTTCTGTGTTCAATGGGCTTTTGATGCTGCCCTTTTTTTAGAGACGAGGAGCAAAGTCAGCTGACATGACTCTGAGTGTCTCCTGAGCATATATTTTCTGGATGGATAGCATATTTGCAATCAGATCTTAAAGTGTACTAAACTGACCAGGTTTAGCAGTGCACACATGTGATCCCAGCATGTCGGACGTGGAGACGGGAGGATCAGGAGTTCAAGGTTATGACTGGCTACCTAGTAAGTTCGGAGCAACCCCAGGCTAGATGAGACTCTCAAAAAGCTAAACACAGAGAAATAATGTTAAATTTTAATGCTTCGTGACTCTTAAACCAAAGTCCGACAAGAAATGCGTGTGAAGAGACAGGTCACCTCTGGAAGCAGACACCTATCCTAGCCCGGACAATGTCTAAGGACTGGGCAGAGGAGGGTGTTTCCTGATCAGAAAAGCAAGGCCAATGCATGCGAGGCAGAGTGGGCTCGGGATGACTGAGTGTTAGTGTGAAGGACAGGAAAGGATCTGAAAGGAGATTAAGCTGGTCTCCCACTGTACAGCTGAGAAGAAAGAACGAAGCCAACTGGTGTGCCTGTCACAGCCCAGTCAGAGCCAGCTATCAGGCCTGATCACATGCTCGCATGGCCTTTGGCCCCCATAGATTACTCTGGGACGGCGGCTCTCTTATGCAGATAATTTAATCTCACATTTTAGCCTTAACTCTTACAGAGCTAATTTATGGTTGTAACTTCTATTACATGCAGACTGTTATCTCACCCCAAATCTTCTTGTTTCTGAGGACAAGCCAAGTTTCATGTATAAAATCAGGGCCAGCAAGACAGCTCAGGGTAAGGCGCTTGCTGCATACAACCCTGGAGACCCGAGACTGACCCCGGAATCCATATAAAGAAAGGTGAAGAGAGAACATCCCAAAGTTGACTCTGACTTTCACCTGTGTGCCACAGCACACCGCCTTCCCCCCCCACACACACTCAGAGGATAATAAGAAATTAAAATAAATAAATCAGTAGTGGAGATCTAGGAGACTTTGCTGAAATGGCTAATATCATAAATTCAATGTAATATTACAATTGTTCAATGATTTTTACATGTTTTCCCCCCAAATTAATAAACCCCTATAGCCAGGCACAATGTCTTCATAGAAGAAAAAAAACAACAATACAGCAAGAAATATTTTGGGGTATTTGAATTGTGTGGGTGGAGCTGACCAAGTTACTCAACTCTTGGCTCCAGATATAGGGTTCCACATTCCCCCTCACAGACAAAGGAAATGTAACACAGAGAACGGGTAAGAAGGCAGGGAACATGTTTATACCTCATCCTGTGCTTCCTCCCCTCTGTCTATGGGACTTCTGAGAGATAGAATGAAAACAATCCCTTTCACTTCCAGAGCAAGTCACACACACACACACACACACACACACACACACAGAATGGGGTGAGATAAAATTAATGGCAGTGCAAACTTTAGCATGCACCTTTTCATAGGCTCTGGTGCTTTTTTTTACCCAATGAAGGGTGAAGAGAGGAAAATAAGTAAAAACATATTGAACAGTAACATGGAAAAGGATGGGATAGAGAAAGGCCCCCAATTTGGGCTTCCGAATATTAGTTAAGACTGATGTGTCCCACCATGACCGCCCACGGGTCAGCAGTTGGTCTCAGGGCTGCTTACCTGGGTAGGTCTGCAGAGGCTGGCAATGCCACTCCCCAATGCCACGGCCATAGCAGTAGCACTGGTATCTGACACCATGCACAAACTTCTCCCAGGAATCACCGATCTGGTAAAATGTCCGGGTCTCTGAATCTTGACACTGGTCTAGAATATACGCAAGGAAAACATTAAAACAGTCCCAAACACGTCATTGAGTGTGATAGAGTATATTCTTAAAATATAACTAAAACTTGCAATTCTCCTTACAAATATAGTTAAAATAATAGTTGTACGTGTATGTGTGCGTGTGTGGTGCAGTGTATGTGTGTGATATGTGTGCATGTGAGTGTTTGAGTACATGTGTGTGGAGCCATTTCCGTATTTCTAAAATAATATTTTGTTCAAATAATTTATCTTATAGAGAAACCAGTCATAAAAACTAAAATGTACATAATGGGAAGAAAAGATATTTAGCTTCCTAAACAAGAAATACTGCTAAATTTAAAATGTAAAGTTTAAAATTTTGGTATATACTTATAATCTGAATATTAATTTTTAAAAATTATATATCAATTAAAAATTTAAAGTTAAGATATCAAAGTAACTGACTTGCCATTTGAACAGCAAGAAAGAATTTTGCAATGATTTTGTTTTATATACTTCTTCAAAATTCAGGAGCTAGTTCTGCACTAATGAGCTAAATTTTAAACATGAGCAGCAAATACGCAAGCCTTTTGGATCTCTCAGCTTTGCAAACTCAGGCCAAACTGCTGGGATCAATTTGTTGTCTCAGGAAGCAGCCTGCCTCCTTTAGCCTGACATCTGAATTGATTATCTTAAACTTTGGATTTTTGGAATAGGGCTATTTTTAAGGTTGAACTTTCGCCGTTAGCTCAGTCCTATCTATGACACGGTGGGCCAAAGGACGGACTGTTTTGAAAGGAGGTATTTACCAGCTTTGTCCTTTACCCATGCTTCCGCAGTCAGTAAAAGAAAGTTCCTTTTCAGGATTCAGAACCAAAAGGCTAACTCCACTCAACGGAAGTAAAGGGCACTTGTCACTAAACTGAGCAACAAAAGCAAAAAGATTGTACACTGGCTCACGATGAGGACACACTAGGCTAAGCTCTCTGCGGGGTGAACGCAACGCGGCAACATCAAAGAGCCGTCCTTATCCACAGCTGGCTAACCGCGCTCCAAGATGAAACCATCCAATCACAGGCAGCCACTTACCAATGGGATCGCATTTCCATCTGCCCCGGCCCTGACCGAAGCACGTACAGTTCAGCATGTGTCCCTCCTCGTGGCGCTTGTGGAACGTGTCGTTCACGTTGTAGGTGATGTCATCCACAACACACTGATCTGCTCAGGGAACAGTCAGATAGGTGATAGATTTTTAACTCATGAAATAGAAGAAATTGTACTTTTTCATAGCATTAGGTTCTGCTGCTGGATTTAACACCTGCTAATATTATCTTTTCTACGGGAATAGAACAAGCTTTTTTAAAGCCTAATAACATAATTTTTACTTCCCTCTTATTCTGTCTAAGAGACTTATAATTGTCAAGGGTTACAGTCCTAAACTAAAAGCCAAGGTAAACTATAGCTTCCTGTGAATAAACTAGTCTTTCAACAAATAAATGTCCTAGTTCCTCTAACATTCCTGTTCAGTTGATGATTTTATTTAAATTCTGATTGTTATAATCAGATGAGTAGAGACGTTTGTATAGCATATACTATGATGTGGTCTGGTTTCTGGAATGAAGAGGAATGTGTGCTGGGTGGTTTCTGCCAACTTGGCGCAAACCTAGACATATCTGGGATGAGAGAATCTCAATTGAGAAAATGCCTCCGTAAGATTGGCCTAGAGGCTGCCCGAAGGTTAGGGGCACAACAGGCCTTTAATTCTAACACTTGGGAGCCAGAGGCAGGCAGATCTCTGTGAGTTTGAGGCCAGCCTGGTCTACAGAGTGAGTTCCAGTACAGCCAGGGCTACACAGAGAAACCCTGTTTTGAACCCCCCCCCCAAAAAAAAAAGAAAGAAAAGGGAAAAAGAAGAAAAGATTTTATCTGCTCTAGACAGAAACACAGGGATAATCTGGAGCTAAAAGGATCAAATATTGGTGCTCTCCTTAGGAAGCCACCCTTTTGGCTCAACTTAAGAACTTAGGTTCTGGGATGGTTTCCAGAGCCCCAGAACTACCCAACTCTGCCAACTTTTCTCAACGGGCTACTGGAAACAAGAAACTTCTCCAGCACAGTAAGTGGAGGAAAAACCTGGCACTGGGTGCTTCCTTCTCTGCTTTTGGCAGGTAAGGATTTTCACACAGTCCCTCTGGACCCCTGCTCACCAATACCCCAGCGTACCTCGGAGCTGGGAGTAGGGGATGCAGGCCCATTCTCCGCGACCGTTACCAACACACGTGCACCGCATCATGTGGCCCAAATCATGCTGCTTATCCCACTGGTCCCCAATGCGATACATGACCCCTTCGTTGGTTGTGCAGATCTCCTCGTGGGCTGTTTGGAAAAGGATCAAGAAATACTTGCTAAATGATCACGTGATAGAAATGGGTAGGCGGAAGAAGTTACTGGTCTTGTTTGATGAGGCTAAGACTTCTCGTCTGGGAAGAAGGCGTGCATGCACACCGCTGGGTGGAGGTGGAGTTTTAGACCTTCCCGGAAAGAGCTACTCGAGAGGAGACTGGAGAGAAACGCCGGGAGTGCTGGAGAATCAGACTAGGAAAATCTCGTACATTCTTTCAGTTGATTCTCATTACCTAGAATCTGGCTGGATTTAACCACAGCCTTGTGACTTCACCTATTTCTGCTCACTCGAGCTCAAAGGAAAACTGAACATAAATAAAATCCCACGTAAAACAGACTTTCCCTCTTAAATCCAGTCTTTTGCTTCTGCTGAAATGAGAAAAAGGGAAAGAATTGTCTTTTCCTTGCCTCTTCCCACACATGACACTTAAGTTCCTGGTTCTACAGCTGGAAAAATAGAATGTCTTCGACAGGACTCTCAAAACTTAAAAACAAAATAACCAATACCCAATTCCTCCTTCATTATTTAGGTGAACCAGGGACAGGTCTCTCTTTGTCAGGGGATAATTTGACTTCTTCTGATCACTTTTGTTCTTTAGAACTGTGGTGTCAGTCAAACTGGCCACGTGCCAATAACTATTAGTCTGTGACAACGAGTCAGATAGTTTTAAAGATACATACATATTTGTGAATTTACGTTTGAAGACATAAAATTTTAAAGTACTTGGCATTGTGTTCTAGTTTTTGACATTCAGCCATGTCAATGGGATCTTAAAAGCATATCAATAATCAGTGCTATTGATGGTTTTCTCAACTTGCAAACGTAAGATATAATACATACATGTGTATCATACTTCCCCAAATTGTCTTAGGGAGGAATGAAGGAACCAGCATCCACAGGCTGCTAGTGGACCACAGGCATCACTCACAGGGCCTCATCTTACCAGCCATGGGGCAGAACCCAAACTTCTGGTCGGCGTCATAGTTCTGGGTTGTTCCGCACCATTTCATGTTGTCCCTCCTGCCCTCAGAAGTACAGTCGGTGTAGTTTCGGTTGTTGTACAGGAAAGGGAAATGGCACAAGGCCCCGTTGGAGTTCCCACCTCGCGTCTGAACCAAAACTGCCCAGGACAACACACAAACAGGAAGATTACAGCTGAGTTTTGCTGTGTACAGCGAGCGCAGACAACCAAAGGCTCAGACAGAGCCAGGTTCCGGCGGCTAATTCCCAGAGGGCCTATCACAGAATAAAAGCTATCTGATAATACAGTCCTAAGCTTCTTAGCGGATTTTCATCTTCACTTTCAAAATAGATTGAAATCTCATGTTCTCCCAGCCAAGAAGAAAAAAAAAAAGATTAAACGATAGCTTTGTGTAAAATATGGCTCTAAACAGAAGATAAGTAGAGGCACCCTTGACATTTATCCTGTGTGTTCATCAGCTCGGAGGGATCATCCACTGATTTCAATACTTGAGTGTCTTTAATCACATCATCATCTCTATGTGTCAAAATAATCAAACCACAGGGCCCTGTCCCGCGGTGTCCCTTCCCCAGTGGTGCTAAGGGACACGGAAAAGAGCCTCTGCTGCGGAATGAGCGGTGTCTCCGGGTCCAAACAGATCAAAGCGGTGTTTCTTGTGCAGCCTCACAATTAATGATTGACCACTGGCAGACAGGAGGGCTTTCCTCACCGCTCTGGTTCCCCCAGGACACTCACCAGCATGGTCGGTACAGAAAGAATACTTCTGGTCTTGCTCATAGTTGGACGTGGTGCTGCACCAGAGATGCCCGTCCTGCCGTCCTTCTGCGGTGCAGGAGTAGAAGGTCCGACCGTTGTAGGTGAACGGGAGGACACAGGGCTCCCCGTTTGAATTGCCACCGTAAGTCTGGGTCACAGCTACAAGCACAACCCAGCGTCTCAGTCAGGACAGTTGTTTCCCACCCCACCCCACCCCACTGGTGGCAAATTTCGAATTTAAATGGAAGCTGAGCTTGTGCCACTAAGAAACAAAGTGAGAGTCATCTGGTGAACGAGCAATCAAAATGTATTATGATTTCGGTTAGAGCCATGGGCCAGAGTTCCTCTGTTAATGTCCCTGGGAACTACATCTGTTGCCATGACTCAGTTTCTCTACTTGTAAAGCTTTATTAATTATGATCCAAAGATGATGGAGTAAGATTTATGGTTATATTCATGTTAGAATAAATAGTATATAAGGCTATTCTAGGGGAAAAAAATTAAAGATAGACATGTTTGTAACCCAAAGAGGCTGTGAGTTGTTCAAAGACTTCTATAATTCCAAATTTAAAACTCAAAATACAGATGATTAGCTATTCAGAAAACCAGTGCTCCTATAAGCATCCCTTTGGCAAATACAGAAAACACAAAGCAGCTTGATCCTCATGATAGGAAGAAAATACATAATGTAAAAAGACTGGAAGAAAATGTGAACCATTGCGATCTTTATCACAGGAGGGTAAGAATATAAACTATTCTGGTTTCATTGTTTTACATTTTTGCAAACAAAGACATTGCGGAAACTCAACGTGGGCTCACTGGTGATGCTGTCTAGAGACGGTGCCCACCTGTCTCCTGGCAGCTGACTCCATTGCCCAGGCAAGTGCAGAGCATCTGCTTGTTCCCCTGCGACTTCAGCCACTGCATTCCCACCGAGTAGACCACACCGCTGTCCGTGACACAGTGGCCATATGGAGCGGGCTGCAGGGGAGTCTGAGGTTGGTAAATCGCTGTTCGCACATCTGTGAGGGAGCCAGATCCTAAGAGCGTGAGAATGGAACACTATAAAACTCGAAGAGAGAAATCAATGAGTCCAGAGTCTTGGCCTGACCTGGAACTTGAATGAAATGTCCCATCCTGTGTTTTAGCTTTTGCTTTCGGTTCATGAAGCGATCCAGAAGACCCCTCCAGACAAGCTCCCCTGGGTCACCAAAATAACATAGCTAAGTGACAGACATTGTTCTGCCACACAGCACAAGTCATCCTCAACAAACCCTCAAGCAAGGGAGGCCTCTCGTCTGTGAACTTCACACTCCTCGACAGCTCCCATCCTGCCTGGCTGTCACTATTCCTGGGTGCCATGCCCAGCCCTCCCTTCACCTGAAATGGCCTGCCTCTTCCTTCCTCCCTCCAGATAGCTCTCATGCACGCAGTGTGGGGGCCTTCCTCTTCCCGAGAGAGGCTACCAATTCAATGACTTCCTGGCCTCTCTGAAACTGCGCTCACAGGAGGGTACCCTGGATAGCCACGGATTTCCCATTAGGGCCTCTTCCTGATGTTGTTACTCAGCAGAATTACTTAGGGGGAATAAAACCAAGGGATCCTCACAAATTTCCTCGGATAGTAACATAGCAGAATGTGCTCTCTTCAACTTTTAGAAATCTGTGCTCTGAAGGCCAGAGCCCACAACAGCAGCAGAGCTGGCAGGAGAATGAATGGCTAGCGGGGTGAATCGAGCATCTCCCCAGCACGGCTGAGCACTAGGACCCAATGACTCCGCAGACAGAGGATGTCAATGGTGTCAGAGCCCCCCATACAGAAGAGTGCCAAGGCCTCTGTAGAATAGCTTGTTTTGTTTAACACCGTTTCTCGAACCTTTTAACAATGAAATAGCTCAGCATCATATCAGCAATGCCATCAGAATAGTTTGCATGTATTATTTATCCCAGTCAACCCCCAGTTAATTCTTAACGTAGTTCAGTAGACTGACATTTGTAACTTCTCTTTCGCCAAAAGCTATTTTATTGATGATAATTGGATAATGTAGAGATCATCAAATCTAACCTTGTTTGCTTTCGCATGAATTAACTAGGTCAAGATAAACTCATCCAAAGGAAAAAAAATCTAAGTACTAATAGCTAAATGATTGATTGCTAAGAGGCTAAGTAACAAGGCGAGGTTATCACATAGCTACAAACTAGATGAGAAGACAAAGGCTGTACTGCCCCTCCAGATGTGTGTGGGGGACAGAGACCATGTGTGTTCTATTGAACAGGCTTGACTAGAATTCACTAAGTAGCCAAGGACGACCTTGAACTTCTGATCCTCCTACCTCCACTTCCTGACCCCGGGATCACAGGTATGGCCCCACCCCTCATTTCATCAGGTCTCATTATGAATGGCTATGAGCCACCATGTGGTTGCTGGGAACTGAACTCAGGACCTCTGAAAGAGCAACCATTACTCTTAACCTCTGAGCCATTTCTCCAGGCTTCATACATGGTCAACAAACACTCTACATGAATACTCTCAACCCTTCTTCAGACTCTTATAAACCACCGGTGACACAAACATCTTTACCTCTTCAGTTGTTCTTCTAAATTCTATACAGTAACTATTGTTTGTCCGCACGCTGGGAATTGAACCCAGGGCGCTGAGGATTCTAAGTGCATGTAACACACTCATTCACTATTACTCGCACACCTGAGTGAGGATAAATGTGCACGTGTACATGCACATGTGCATGTGGAAGTGAGGGATTGAGCCCAGAGCCAATCATGTTCTCCAGGACACCCATGAACTTGGAACCCCCACCACGCAGGGTGTGCTGGCATACCAGTGACCCCGCCCTCCTGCCTCCAGCCACTTGGTGCAGAGATGACGTAACCACATCTGGATGTGCATGTTGGTTCTGGGCACTGAACTCTGTATCTATGCATAAAGCATTGTACTGATGAAGCCATTACTTGGGTCTCACTCTGCTTTCAAACCCCTGTTCTATTTATAGTGCTAAATCTATTTCTCAACATCCAAGGCCTATTTTCAGGCCATTCAAAAACTTCGTTCAAAATATCGCACGACTATTGTTAAATAAAATTATGTAAACGATCTCAGCTTCTTAGCTGAGACCCTATAAATCATCTTCGATCGGCCTGTCAAGCTATTCCCCGGTCCCAGCGCCTCACCGGCTGACGTGCTCTGTAGAGCATGCCGCTCACACTTCCATTCCCCTCTGCCGTTGCCTGTGCACACGCACTGGAGCAGGTTTCCACGGTTATCCTTCTTGCTCCAAGTGTCTCCGATTCGGTAGGATGTTCGGGTGTCCTGGTCATTGCACCTGTCTGGTTCGGAAAAGAAGCCTTGAATGTGGAATTCAGGGAGTCACCGACAAGCAAGCAGTCATTGAAACAAAAGCAGGAATGTTGCGCTTGAATGCTTCTCAGTGGCAGTTGGCATGACAAGTCCCTACCCAGTGCTGGTGCTACAGATATGGAAATTCGGATACTGTTAGTTACAGCACAGTCCCACCCTCTCCAATTTGCCAGGGGAAAAAAAACAGAAAACAAAAACAAAAACAAAACAAAACAAAAACTTGTTTGGTGTCTTTCACTGATTTAAAAAAAAAATTTAAAAGACTTTTTATATTGCTTCTTGAACCCAATTCGTTCTCTGGCATTCTACTGTTCTCTCCTGGTAACTATTGCATATGGCCCTCCTTCCAGCTCTCCTCACACCACAGAAGCAGCAGGGAGGCAGGCAGCTCTGAAAGGGCCTTGTTCAGCCCTCCCAGGGATGCCATGACTTGACTAAAGCATCCCTTCCTCCGCTTTCTGTGGAACCACAGTTTCTTCAGCTAGAAGATTTTTTTTCTGTCCTGCTCTAAAACACCTGCTTTACAGGTCACAAACAAAATGACCACCGCCTCTAGCCCCAGCACCTGGCAGGTAGAGGCAGGAGGATTAGAATTTCAAGGTCTTTTGTAGCAACATAGTAAGTTCTAGGCCAGACAGAGCTTCATAAAAATTTGTCTCACAATAATAATAATAACAATAATAAAACCACCACCAAAATGGCCCTTTATCCTGCGGCTAAAAGATCTGCTCTGGATACTGTCTCTTATTATTGCTGTAAAAAAAAGCTGGCCTCAGGCATTCTTATTGTCCCTTCTAAGATTGTATTGAAGTCTTAATTGCTGCCTCTGTGTTCAAAAAAATCTGTAGAATTTTAAACTAACAACAGCGTTGGAATTTGCTGAAGCATGGTTTTAAAATGAATGGAAAATCAAATCAAAATATCTTGAATGTGTTTTATTTATTTAACTTAAGATAGTTAATGAAAAATACCACCCAAGATCAAATTCACTAAATTCGGAAAATGATCAAATATTTCCCCAAAACTTATGGGTTTATTAGCTCTTTAACATTTAAAAATGTGATGATCTTCAGTCTTCAGAGACCTCTGTAGCAAGATTTTAGACAAGCAAGACAATTAGACAAGTAACTGTGGGCCTCCGAGATGGCTCATTGAGTAAGGGCACTTGCCCCTAAGCCTGACAACCTGAACTCGCTCACTGGACCTTGCTTGGTGGAGAGAATCAACTCTTCTAAACTGTCCTTTGACCTCCACATGCACACTGGGCCATGTGTGCCTCCCACCTCCACATACAAAATCAACAAATTTAGAAAGAAATCCAGTGCAAACTCTTACCTAACCCTTAAAACTCTTCTGATAGCAAACCAAGAAATTTCTTAAAGAAAAATCGTTTGTTCAATGAAATTTTATATGCACTCACTTTGTATAAGAAGGTATAGGGAGGGAATTCGGAATTGGACAACAGCCTGGCCTTCAGAGATGAGGAAGGTTTGTATCTATCTAGTTACTTACAAAGCACATGATCAGGAGTGTCAACAAAGACACTGAGAAGGTTCAGGTGTGACAACATGGGGAGCTGTGGTCTCGACAAAAGCACCAACCTGCAAAGGCCTTCCTTTGACCTTTGCTCTTGTGTGTGTATGTGTTTGCCTTCATCAATGGGTGACTTTTTTCCTGACTCAGCATTTACAGCAATATCTAATTCACAAAGAGGCTAGACCCTTCATTTGGTTCCACTTTCCTATTAGAAAGAGAATACTGAATACTTCTCATTTTCACAAGGTTTTTGTTTTGTAAATAAACCTTATTTAAACTTCAAACATGGAAGGAAATCTGAACTTTTAGAGCCTTTTATTTCCATGTCAATACCTTCCCCATGCCGAAGGATTTATTTGCATGCTACTTTAGGGATTTAATTGTCCTTAGTACTAAGAAAATATCTCAGTGATAATCTCCAGGTCTAAGATGACCCATTTGGTATTTGGATAAACACTAAAGTTTCTTTTTACTAGCTGACTGCCTACGATAGTATTGAATTGAGAGTTTCTTTCTCTACTTATTTAATGTTCTCTGAAGAAGCAGAATGTGTTGGTTTTACAATTTTTCTGGACATCTTAACATTGCCAAAGCGTGTTGATGTGTTGGGTCTCTTCCAAGTGAGGCAGCATTACAACTCTCTCTAGGAATTCAGAAGCCAACAGCAGACCGCATTTTCAACAGAAAAGAGCTAAAACCTACTTCTGGAGGAGCAGGTGATGCGCCCATTGCCTTCGCCCAGACAAGTACAGTCTACCATCATCCAGCCTTGGTAGGGCTTTTCCCAGGTCTCGCCCACGACGTAGGAAGTCCCAGCAGCATCATCAAAACATTTTTCAGCTGTAGGAGAAATTGAAAGACAGAAAGAGAGAGAGAGAGAGAGAGAGAGAGAGAGAGAGAGAGAGAGCTATTTAAAATTACAGTGTCTCCCTGTAATTTAAAGTGTAGCGGGTAAGCAAAAATCCAGCCACATTTTTTTTTTTAAGTAGCACTCTATTCAGGGAAAAGAAGACACGCCCTGCAGCTAAGCACATAGCAAGTAGCCAAAGCAAAAGAAAGCCCTGGGCCAGTTGGCAGGCAATTCTGTTCTCCTAATGAGTACATAGACTGCGTTTTCTGCCTGTTCCCAAGCTTTCCACTAGTATTTCAAGTGAAAAGAATCAATACATGTACCCTGTGGGAGATGATTCTTTGCAAAAATCATAATTTCTTTTTTAATCTTTAATTTATTTATGTGGTAGTGGGGATGGAATCCAGGACCTTACAATTGCTTCAGCAAGCACTGTGTCACTAAACTGAGCCCCTAAGCCATACCCCAATCTGAATTGCGAATGACTTAAGGAAGAAAGTGACTTAAATTTTAGGCCTCCATAAAAACCAAAGACAAAACAAGTTTGTAAAACAGCAAACATGATTTGGAGAACTAGGAAAGGGAATCGAAAACTTTTGGAGTCACAGAGTACATGTGAGGCTGAGACTGAAAGAAAACCTTGTTTTTAAAATAATTAGCCAGAGCCACAGGCCATTCTGTGCTCAGTCCACTGCATTCCAAGGAGAAGTGTGTCAAAAGTATCACTTTTCCCCTTTAAATAACAAGTCTTCACCAAGGTGACAGGATCAGATATAAACAACAAAAAAAAATCACTTCTTCCTCAATATTTTAACTTTATCTCGGGCTTTTGAAACAAAATCAAGATTTCTCTACGGTTTATACGGTTTATAGGATCTGATTTCGTGAAGACTGGGGATCGCTGAACATTTCACGAATCGAATCCTGACATTGCAGTTCAGCTACCCTGCCCAGTGGTTTGGGTTCCACACATTATGTCTCTGCACCCCCCCCCCCCTTTCCCCCACAACCACCGCTCCAGGCCACTTGCCTATAGGTTTACAGGTCCACTCTCCTTTCCCATTCCCCAGGCACAGACACTCTAACATGTAACCGCCGGTCTCGTGGGGCCTCCTCCACTTGTCACCAATCTTGTAGGACTGGCCCCCTTCGTGACAGCGATCTGTGACAGAGAAAGGGCAAGCGTCAGGAGAGCACGGTACAGAAAATCAATGGTGTTCCATCTGAGAGAGGGACTTATGTGGGCCCAAATGAGAGCCCTAAACCTGAGAACAGCCCTCCTGCCAGAGGCAGGAGAAAAGCTAACGGCATAACTGCTCAGGTTGGGTCAGTTGTTAAAGAAGTCCCAGGGAAATCTGAATGGCAAGGGGGTCATAAATAAAGATTCCCCCCAGAGAGACTGCAGATAATTTGTTCCCAAGACAAAGAAGGGCTGGGAGGAATGGTCTCCTCTCACACAGTAAATATGCCTCATGGCTGAGCATTCCAATTGCCTGGAGTAGGGACAGGCGACATTTTACTCTAGGGTGTAAATATCTCTCCGCCAGAAAGCAAGCATGCACACTCCTGAGTGTGGAAACCCTGACACTTCCTTAGGCTGTTAAGTCCAATGGCCGAACTGTCTGCAGAATTATAAACACTGTGTACTATTGACTCTTGGATTTTGCCCAAGAAACTTGGCAAAACCCTAACATTAAGTGTTGGGAATATTGGAGTAGTCAGAAGGGACTGACTGATTGGTTCTTTTGGACAGAAGACTTACTTACATTTAAAAGCTAGCTTTAAAAAAGTTGCCTTATTAATAGAAAGTACTGCAACCCTGTGAGTCATACTGGAAAGATTACCTTAGCTACAGAGTTCATGAAGCCCAGCACCCAAAGTTCCTTGGAAATACACTGTGTTCATCATCTATGTTGTATTTGAGAACAGAAAGATCGGCTCCCTAAGTCTAACCTATTCATTATAAAGAACCAGACTCATGACAAAAAACAAAAGCATGGCTGGTTCAACACTGTGGATGATCACATGACCAATCTGGCTTGAAGATCGAAGGTTATTTAGAATAAGAAGGTCTTTTGGGTATACATTATTGAAAAGAACCAAGAGAGTTACCTGTTTCCACTGTACACACAAACCACACACATAAAACACACACACACACACACACACACACACACACAGAGAGAGAGAGAGAGAGAGAGAGAGAGAGAGATTACAGCTCTACTTAGACCCATCTTCCTCTACTTAGGTGTAAGAACTAGGGTGGGCGATCACATGGATATATATGGTCATGGGGGTAAATCCCAAAGTAAGAAATATTCACTCCTGGGCAACAGAACATCGCAGGGACAGGACAGAGCACTACACATTGATGGGACCTCCATCACGTTACAGAATGTCTTTCTTACTTGCAATGGTACAGCTGATTCTCCCTCGCCCAGCCCCGATGCAGGTACAGTCCCAGATCATGGAATCTTTAGGGCGCTCGTAAGTGTCACCCACTTTGTAAGTGTTCCCGGTGTATTTGTCAAAGCAAGTCTCTTCCGCTGTGGAGAAGAAGAAGCTCATGTGAGCCTCACACACACACACAAGCTCCTCTACCCTCTCTCATCCATCTGAAGGAAGACACCCCTCTTCCAGTTTACAAGCAGCATGGCTACGTGCAACCGAACGGAGACTTAAAAATGCCAAGTTATGCTTTAATGAAACTATAGTTCTTGGCAAGCTCTGCAATTTGTCCTCTGTTTACAATGTAAAGAACTCTCAGGAAGAGGCCACACCCTAGGTCCAGCTGAGTTGCACAGGACAGATTTCAAATTCCAACCTCAAACTGGGGAAATCAATTCACCGGCCACGTGGGAGGCGAAGAGTTTGAAGGTTGCCTCCCTCTCGGCAGGCGCCGGCCTTTGTCACAGCCTGACTGAAATGTTTCCCCTGGAGCCAAGCAGCTTCTCTGAAGGAACTGCGGTGATTCACAAGAAACGTATCAAGGGGCTTCAAAGGCTCAGAAGGGGTGGTTTCTCACTGAACTGCCTCGAACAAATCACTTTACACACAAGTGCTTCAAAGTAATTTTTGGCCCCTAATCTGAGAGCCAAAGATCTGAGATAACTTTCTAACAAATTAAACTTTTATAAGTTTTCTTTTGGAAGGAAGAAGGGCCAAAGCCTTTCATTTTTCTAATCAAACTCTTGGGGAGAATAAAAGGAAGGCTTTGGAAACAGTTTGGAATACATTTGTTTTCGAGGTAAGGGAAGCGAGAACGTGAGTGAGTGTCGCTGGATTTACAAAGAGGGAATTGCTGGCAGTTCCCTGGGTGGGGGTGGGGGTGTATTTTTAGTGAAAGCTAACTTTAATAAGTGAGCATCATTTCTGCCAGTGACCAGACTGCCTTCCACTTACCTTCCGGTTTACTCTCGCAGTTAAAACCCCGGCTTCCTCCATAGCAGGTACAAACCAAGGCGTTGCCCAGGTAGGTGCGTTCCCACTGCTGGTTTATCTGATAGTGTTTCCCATTGTCAAAACAGCCAGCTGTGAAAAATTGAAGGAAGGGAAAGGTTAACAAAATGAAGCTTTTTTTTTTTTTTTACAGTTTCATCCCTCCTCTTTTTCCCCTACAAAATTATTGAATTTTCCCAACTGAATGGGTGAGCCTGAAAGAATACAAAGTCTCTTAAAAGCAACATTCCACTAAAATACAGATGTGGAAGTTAGCTCTCCAAAGACTTAAGCGTTATTTATGTAGGTGGATATTTAGGTGGTTTTTTTTTTTTTTATCCTTTAACTTGGCTGAAAGTTATACAATGATGTCATGTCCATCTGGCCAGTGGAACTACATCAGCAAAGTGGAAACACTCTGATAGGCAAATAATAGAAATTACTTTTAAAACATCTGAGAACCATCAGTACTTTTAGCAAAATAATAATAATATAACAGGACAAGAAAGAAAACTTTAAGTTGTGTGTGCTGCTGACTATGAATCCCCAGCTCTGTGGAAGCTGAGGCAGGAGAACTGAACACAAGCCTGGGCTACACGGGAGAGTATTAGGCTAGCTTAGGCTACAATGTGAGCCCAACTCAAATAAATAAATAAATAAATAATAAGGGGAACTTTTACAATTTCCTCTAGCTCAAAGTAAAGCAAGGGCATGCCTCTGAAAAACTCTAAAAGAAATTCCAGTCCTTGCTCTTGGTGAAGAATCCCGAGGTACCCCCAAAAAGCAGCACTGAACCAACGACAGCTCTTTCAAGCTGATCAGAAACTACCGATTTAGATATTCTTTCCTCATTCCCATTTGGAAAATATTTAACCAACTATTCAGTAATACAGAAAATAAGGATCAGGGTGACCATACTAATTTCATATGTAAAATGTATAGATTCGTGTCACTTTTCTCTTTCACCACAAGTTTTGGAAGGGCACTCTGAAGGTGTACAATTTGTTAGCGCGCTACGGGGGGCGGGGGGGGGGACACACCATACGGTCCCCGCCTCAACTGCTGGATCTTCTCCAGAGCCCTCCACCCCCAACGAGCCTGTTCAAACCTAAGCCTTTTGTGTCCACAGCTGGCTTCCCTCAAGAAAGCGCACACTCACACACGCTCGCCCAGCCACGCACGCGCGCAAAACTTTAGCTTCAACTTCAGCGGGCGCTGAGGACTGACCCATCCCTGCAGCCCGCTGGTTTCGGCCAGACTCTCGGTACTCACGCTTGCTTTGACTGACAGCCACCGGGGACTGAGGCTGCACGATTTGCTGAGCCTGCCTCCTGCTCTTCCCGGCTTCGGTGCAGCGCACTGCTGTCCCCAGGCACAGGACGGCCAGCAGCAGCAGCCGCCCGGGTCCCGGACCCCTGAGCATCTTGAGTGGACGGGAGGAGAGTCGCCCTCCCCAGGATGCAAGTGGCCCCGAAGTGAGCTTCCTTTCGCAGCCTGCGGGGCGAAGTCCTGAGGTGCGGGCGCCTGTAAGAAGATGGGAAAGAGGGTGGGAGAGGACCAGAAGTTGTGGCCGCAGGTCCCGCTCACGCCCGGGGATCCCTCTCCTCCCCTAGTGCAGCTCAGCGGGTGCGGGCGGCTGAGCCCCAAGAGCCGGGGCTTATATGGGACAGTCCCCTCCCGCCCCCCACGAGGCCCTGCGGGCTGGGGAGGAGGGACCGGCCCGACTCCCCCCACCCTTCCTGCCGCCGCAGCCGCCGCCGACCGCGCTCCGATTGGCCCAGAGTCTGAGTGACGTCACGAGGGACGGTGGGTTCGCCCCGAACAAAAGAGATGCTGATCTCCCGCCAGGTCTGGGGTTAGAGAACTTTTTTTTCCCCTTTTGGTTTCCTTTGCGGTCGTCAAACTTTTTGGAGGAGGATTGGGCGGCGGCGGGGGGTGGGGGGAGGAGGGTAGGGATGGGAAACGACTGTAAAGTGAGGTAGACTCGGAGGAAAGGGAGGGAGGAGCTGGAACTGTATGAAGCCTGGGGAGGCAAGGCTTGCCCCTCTTTTTACCTTTTTTTTTTTTTAAATTGGTGGCTGTGGTGGTGTTTGAGAACATTGCGTCACCTCTGAGAAAAGTCTGTGCTCAACAGAGTGTATTTTTGCGGCGAGCGAAAAAGTCATAAAGTGGCCACCACCTTGTCGCTGTAGGAATCCAGACTTCACTTTTGCAGCCCCAGGGCGGGGTGGCTCCTTCTGGGTGCTTTTGCTGGGTCTCCTGTGCGCCGCCTAGGGTCCTCTTTCTTTGCTCTACCCTGTTGGGCTCAGACATACCCCACCCCCCACCCCCCACCCCCACCCCCGCTAGCCATCCCTACCTGGGTTCGCGAGGAACCGGCTGGGAGAGGGTGAAGCGTGGCAAAGGTGACCCTTGCTTGAGCTTCTACAGCCCCGGGGGCTCTCCGTGGAGCTCTACAGAGTGCGGGCAAACTCACAGGACCAAGTTCCTCGGTAAAAATGAAGCAACAGTTTCTTTTCTAAATCCCGAGGCAAAGTTTCCCTCTCCTGGGAATGGAGTGCCGGTTTCCCTTAGAAGGAAAGTGAACAGTTGAACTGACTGATTAAGAGGGGAAAAACCTTCCGGTCCATGTCATGTTCCCTGGGACATTTGCAACCAAAGTAGAGACCTAGGTGGCCTCTGTAAGAGAGCTGGGACCGGAGGGGGGCGGGGTGGGGGGGAGAGGGCAGAAAGACTTTTAGGTTTGGCCTTCCTCCGGCCTTCCCCGGAATGCCTTTGAGTGGTTATTTTCTTTTTTGTAGACTTCACAGTCGTGGAAGAATTCCGCTATCCACCCCTCCTGCGCCGCCCGATTTTTTTTTTCATATTTCAATTGTGATTTGCTCCAAGAATGTATAAAGTTCCACTAGCAATCCTCCGGACTTTCTACACTCTTCAAGTTGGAAAGGGGACCGGAGACGTGCCCCTGCGGTCAGCAGCTCTAAACACGGGTCCCTTTTTTCCCCCCAGATACACACAAGCACAGTAGCTTTTGAAGGACTTCAAAAACGAGAAGTCCACAGTTTTCAAAGCAGCAGATCCTCACCCCAAACTTGGCTTTCTCCTTTGGTTAGGCACGAGGTCTCGTTTGCTTTGAGAACATATTAAAGCTACCAGCAAAGTATGTTATTTCTACCAGGTTCTTGTTTTCGCCAAAAGTTCTGCCTTCAGTGACTGCCGTGAGGATTACTTGAACTGTGTGCTGTATAAAACCTTCAACACATTAAAGACACAAAACTAACATTTATTTTTATTGATGTAAAGAACTAAAAACAAAAAAACCACAGCGAATACCAGTTTCTTATAAGTGGTGTAAAATAACTCTTGAGAATCTTTCTGACCAAAACTCGGAGTTGAAGGAGTGCCATAGATTGCCCCAAATTTAGAATCCCGTCTGGGTTAGTTTCTTTGGAATTTCTCATCATCCCTTGACAAAACAGTTTTCTCTTTCAGATCTAAAAGGCTCCTTGTAAAACAGTGGACTTCTGGGAAGTGTTCCCTCCAGGGGGGAAAGGATACCTGGAAATCAGGATGCTTGCAGGACAAACCTGGAGGAAAGACTTTCTGCAAAAATGTAGATTTTGGAGGAAGGAAATAAGTGGTTAAAAAAAAAGAATTTTGTCACAAAAAAATGATAGTTTGGTGTATTTACTGTACTCAAAATACTTTAGAATAATATACCTACGGGAGTTTGTAGGGAACCCACTTCACATTTCAGGAAAAAAAGTTTTCTCTTTGGGTTCCATAAAAATATCTCTAGCGGCCTGCAAGCAAAAACACAATAATATTTGACTAAAGTTTATAGGAATTCTTAGGACTTCACTCTTTTACTTGAAAGTTGTGTTTTGTTTTTAATTTGGGGGATGGAGACATTTTCTTAGTAAAGATAAGCCTGCCTTGCCACAGTATCCTTCCACAGTCAAAATTATCCCCAACTTAGATATATACTCTTCCTGAGGACCCGGGGTTCTATTTCCAACACCCACATGGCCGTTCACAACCACCTAGGGAATCTCTGTCCTCAAAATTAAGCAAATTATGCCTCAATAAAGTTGGGGGCTTTGTTTCTTTGTTTTAGGGCTATTTCTGTGTAGCACTTTTGGCATTTCCCGATTTCATTTCAAAACCTTGATCCTAGGCTGCAACAATGTCCACAAAGCGTCCTCATTTCTTCGTTTTTCTAGAGGGAAGTTGGCCTTCAGTAGAGAGGTGGCTTTCTTTCCCCATCAGCCCCTTGTTAGGGCGCTAGAGGCCTGCGTCTGTGATGGTGTGGATGTGGGCAAGAGCCTTGCTTCCTTCCTCCTGCAGTTGCCCCGGGACAGAATTTCCCCAGAGTTCCCGACAACGTAGAATTTCACCAAGGAGAAGGGAGCGCAGGCCTGTGAGCTCCGCTGTTGGAAGGAGCGGGCAGGAGCAGGTGCGTGCGGTACACAGCTGAGTCAGGCTGGCTCCTTTCAAGTTGAAAACTGGAGATGGAGCAGGGTGAAGAGCCGAGATAATTTATCGGAGCCACTCATTCAGGATCGAAAATAAACCAACTTACAGGATAAGTTGTGAGGGTAAATTTTTACTTTCCAATTACTTTCCAAGCGAAAACGTGGGTTTGTTGAAGACTGATAAACTTTATAGTTAGTGTCCATCCTCACCAAACGCTTGCCTACTGGGGGAGGGGAATCCATGATAAGAACATCTGGACTTCAAAAGATACAATTGGGTGACAATGGCTGTTTGTGTTTGAAACTCTTGGCCCTTTCTCCTGCTGTTCAGCTCTCAGTCCTGCCTGCGGAAGCCTTTGGCTGGTGACCTTGAAATTTTCAGTCTCCAGATCTTGTGGCGTGTTCAGAAATTTCCTGAGTTTCTATAGGTAGGTTGGATGGAGGTAAATTCCAGTCTTTTTTTTTTTTTGTTTATTTATTTTGGTGTGTGTGTCTGTCTGTCTGTGTAGCTTTGTTGTTGTTTTGTTTTTGTCTTTGCATGAAAGACTTCCTTGGTTTTCTCCTGAAAACACCCGAGTCTGCACAAATGCTGCTCATTAAGCCCAGGTGCAGAAGCAGCAGCAGCAGAAACTGCCCCGTGGGCAGCCTCAGTGAACAGAGTGAGCGGTTTGTCCAGAACTGACAGGTAGCCCGCAACCAGGGAGAAAATATTTGATAATGGTTTTAAATTATGCCATGAAAGCTAGCTAGTTTTAACCTAATAAGCATTTTGTTTATATTTAAAGTAACTTCTTTTTTTAAATCAGCACTTTAAAAAGCCCTAATCTACGCCTTTTGCTCCTTAAAGGGAATACTCTTTTCTCATTAGAATGATGGAACTCCCAAAGGCCTGGCAAAGGAATCTTCTTCCAAGGGGAGAGAGCTTCTGTGTAGCTGGATCACCACACCAGGCGTCTCTCCTTCCCTAAGACAGGCAGCACGTGGTTGGGAAACTTTTATTTTTATGAATTGTTGATTCCTTTTCCAGTTTGGCTTTATCTTACACTGACAACACGATTTTATGTTCAATTTTGTTTTATGCTGGCAATTTGTTCTGGAAGATCAACATTTTAAAAAAAAACTTGAACGATTTTTCATGTTTAAATTATTTTCAAGTTTTTGCATGACGTGTTTAAAATTTCTCATATGCATTTGGCCAGGAAGTTAGAAATGCACAAAAATAATCACAAATATTATAATTTAAGTAAAAATGTATACCAATAGTAGATTATTTTGATAGAGGTGGTGATATTCATCCTTTGTGTCTAGTTTGTGATAACAAATTAAGGATATATCCAACTGAATTATAAAAATGAAGACAAAAATACACGTCTCTCAAAATTTATACAGAGCCATAATTCAACATATTCTTTTATTAGCTATGAAAGTTTTATTACCATGGAATGGACATTTAAAACCACTGTTTTAAACATGAAAAAGGAAAGGCATGGCTCCCATGCATAGAATCATAACATTTTAATACCTTAATAGAAAAAATTAAGTAGGTACATTTTACTAAATATAGATCTAAGCCAGATAATTTGCTAACAAACGACATACTTGGTTTCTCACTCCCCTGTCAACAACTGTCTTGTTTTGCAGAGCTGGGAATGGAACTCAGAGCCTGGCGTATGCTCAGCAAGCATTGTCACACCACCACATCAGGAACTTGCAGGAAAAATCCCATCATCTTCTCATCCTTACAAATAAGAACCTAGCCGGGTGGCGGTGCACGCATGCCTTTAATCCAAGCACTCAGGAGGCAGAGGCAGGCAGATCTCTGTGAGTTCGGGGCCAGTCTGGTCTACAAGAGCTAGTTCCAAGACAGGCTCCAAAGCTACAGAAAAACCCAGTCTCAAAAAAACAAAAACCAAACCGAAACCCAAAACCAACCAACCAACCAAACAAACAAAAAACAAATGAGGACCTATGGCTCAGAAAATCTAGAATGGAATGGTATTTTCTAAGTCTCCAGCCTTGTAGAAATGGAGTGTCACTTCATTACTACAAAATTTGGGAGGCTGTCATCTTTAGCGCAAGGCTAATTATCTATAAGAGGTCACCTGTAAAGTTACTCACTGTTGTATTACCGGCTTCTACTTGTGTAAGAGCTGTTCAATCATATAACAGTCTGACTACTTCTTTTTGATGGGGAGGGCAGTAGTGGGGGTGTTTAACCCAGGGCTTTGAACATGCCAAACACACACTACTGAGCCACAAGACCCTACCTCCTAGTTTTAGCATTTTGAATCAAAAATGAAAGATGGTCTTTCAGGGCTCTCTTCTAGCCTGAATGTTTGGTGGAGACAGTCTGTTTTATAGTTGGGGACACTCTGTTTTATAGCTGGCCTCCATAGGCCCAGCACTGTCTTCATTGTGCCCGGGGGACAGTTTGTTTTATAGTTGGCCTCCATAGGCCAGGCAACATCTTCATTGTGCCCTGGGAGTGAGTACTTGATAAATGGACTTGGTAAATGAAGGGAAGACTCTTAGATGATGGCCAGGCGGTCCCAGTCCGTGGAAGCCAGAGGCAGGTGGATCTCTGTGAGTTTAAGGCCAGTCTGGTCTACAAAGTGAGTTCCAGGACAGCCAGGACTGTTACACAGGGAAATTCTGCATCGGAATCAAAAACTCTAAGATGATGAACACTTTCCTGTTCACATGGAGACCACAGCCAGGGGCAGTAGTCAGTACTTTGCATGTGTTATTTAACTTTGTCCTCAAAGCAACTGCCAGAAATAGATATTAACAGCCTCATTTTACTCTCTGAGGCTCAGAGTTTAAAGATGAGAGAGACAGGGCTGGAATTTAAATTAAGGCCCCTGACATAAAATTCATGTTCTTAACCAAGACGTTCATGACTTTCCCTGAAGTCATTTTGCCTCACATAAGTTACAGGAAATGTGGGGAACTCGCTGGTGTTACCTTTTAATCTTCCTCCAGATCCTCACATAAGTTACAGGAAATGTGGGGAACTCGCTGGTGTTACCTTTTAATCTTCCTCCAGATCCTCACATAAGTTACAGGAAATGTGGGGAACTCGCTGGTGTTACCTTTTAATCTTCCTCCAGATCCTCACATAAGTTACAGGAAATGTGGGGAACTCGCTGGTGTTACCTTTTAATCTTCCTCCAGATCCTCTTGCTCTGCTCTGGGCCCAGGGCCTGGCCTTCTGGACAGTTCATCTAGCCGTCTGCTGCCAGGAGTACAAGAGGGAGGCGATCAGGAAACGTCTTCCCTACCCCCACTCCACCCCACTCCCAACTGCCCTTCTGAGAGCAGCCCCTTTCTTCTAGAACCTGTGTTTTCAGAAGGGGGTACTATTTCCCCAGGAGGATGAAGATTGGTTCTGAGATCTAGATAGGGCAGGGAGGTGGGATGAGGGGATGTGGAATGATCTTTTCTCGGACAATCTTTAGTTGTTCATTTATCCCATTAGAATTCTAATCAACTTTAATGTATCTTCTCTAGGGACAGGGTGGGGCAGGAATAATACAGGAGCAGAGATGGGGAACTCTGATCTGCGTTAGATTCCCACCAGGATGTTCTCGCGGAGGCTCCCGTTCTCAAGGGCTCTATCCTACTCATCGTGGCCTAGAGTGACAACGTTTTTCTGTATTTCTTTTTTTTAAAGATTTTAAATCTTGCGGATTTGTTTCGGGGTGGGGCAGGTCTGAGCACAAGAGTGCTGGCGCCAGAGGAGGCCAGAAGAAATCCCAGAGCTGCAGTTGCTGGTGATTGTCATGGGTCCCTGGGTACTGGGAACTGAACCCCAATCTTCTGGAAGAGCAGTATGTGCTCTTAACTGCGGAACTCTCTCTCCAGTCCCAGCTATGACCAAATTTCTCAGATACTAATTCTTGGAAGCTTAAGCATCGATGATTATCCATGGCTGCAACCTTGGTAATATACCTTTCCTCGGTGTCCTCCCATGAAAACCAACTGAATTCTGTTTTCTGAAGAAACACTCATAACCTAAATTCTTACCATCTCTAATCATGAGAGTAGTGTATGGCTTAATCATCTATGGCAACAATTATATTTAGGGCACATGAATCATTTTCCAAACTGAACAATTAGTGTCTGGGCATAGGCTTTCCTTGTAGCTCTTATGTCTGCTGATTTGAACCCTCTAATGCTATAGCTTTCCTGGAGTAAAATCTAGCCATGAGACAGGCAAAGGAGGAATCAGCTGACTGGGAGGGTGGCACTTGGAAGGCAGAGGCAGGCTGATCTCCCTGTTTGAGGCCACCCTGGTCTACAGAGTGCGTTCCAGGACAGCCAGAGCTACACAGAGAAACCCTGTCTCAGAAAATAAAAACAAAATAGAAAAAAATAACAAATTAACAGGTGCTCCATAAATCTACAGATATCACTAACTGGTGTAGGAATTCCTTCTGTTTATGTGTTGCTTTCATTGGATGAATAAAGGAACTGCCTTGGCCTAGCTGATTGTGGCAAAACTTAGGTAGGTGGAGTAGACAGAACTGAATACTGGGAGGAAAAAAGCAGAGGAGAAAACCACCATGGAGCTGCCAGAATCAGACATGCTGAATCTTTCCCAGTAAGCCACGACCTTGTGGTGATATCTACAGATTAATAGAAATGGGTTAAATCAAGATGTGAGAGTTAGCCAATAAGAGGCTAGAGATAATGGGCCAGGCAGTGTTTAAATGAATACAGTTTCTGTGTGATTATTTCCGGGGCTAAGCTAGCCTGGTGGCCAGGATGAAAAAAGGGCCCACGCTCCTGTTACAATGGATGTAAAAGCGAAGGATGTTTTCACTTGGGTCATGCAATAGTTGCAGCACAAGATGACGTCTAGGAACACAGCTTTTCTTCAACACTTTGAAGCTTCTCACAGTGCTCTGGAGACTTTTAAACTCTCTTGCTCATCTATCGAAATCTACTTAGTTGGGGCTTAGGTTGGAATTCAGCAGCAATCGCAATGTCTTCGTTCATTATGTGTAAGCAGGAATTCCTTTGCAGTCCTTCTCAAAAATATTTGATAAGTTATCCTCTGTTGCAAAGCAGGCCTGTTTCTGCCAGTGGATCCAATGTTCTGCAGGGTTCCCGGGACATCACCAATGGACACAGTAAGCCTGTCGGCCTGTTTTCTTCTTCCAGTCAAACTTTAAAATAGAACAATGCAAGTGTTGAGGACCCAAATGATTAATCTACTTCAGTTTAGGGGAGCAATACAAAGTAAATACAGCGTGGAATTCTGGGTAGCACACCCGTTCTGTTCTGATTTTGTCCTAAGTGACTGAGCTTTTTTTTTCTTTTTTAAAGCAGGTCAGCAACATCATAAATGGGAACATAATTTTCTTCAGCGAATGAAAATCTTTGTTTTAACTGTTTTTTCTCCAAGCCTGGCTTGATTTTGTTGTGGGGTGGGGGTGGGGGGTTGGACGCAGGGGCGTGTGTTTTTTTGATTGGTTTTATTTGTTTGCTTTAAGCTTGACCTCATTAAAAGTACTTAGATAAAGTTACCATTTAAGCAATCTACTCAGACAGTTCAGCAAATTGTGATTCTGGACGCTCCCATTAAGAGGATGAAGAGGAGTGAGAGGCACCGTGATTAGAGCTTTAGGGTATTATAAAAGACGGTTTGTTGCTTTCTCTAACATATTCCCTTCATATGTCAACTGCGTTTGTGATCTACACTCCGATAAGGGTTGACATGTGTGCACCACAAAGTGGGCCACAGCTGATAAGACGGTGATTCATCCATAAGTACTCTGGTCCTTAGAGTCACCTTTCCCTCCTGTGTGCCCAATTCCCCAGGAGTCGGCTTTCTGCCACTCTGGGTTAGTTTGCATTTTCAAGAGTTTCCTATACCCAATGCGCCTGGCTCTTTCACCGAGGGTAATTATTTTGAGACTCGTCTCTGTTTATTGCATGAATGAATTATTCTTCGAATGTATGGATTTCTATTTCTTGGATAAATTTCTAGTAATGGAACTGTTCAAATCATTTGCTAGGTGAACTTTTTATTATTTTAAGACAATAGCCATCGACGTTGCTTTGTTGTCTTGCTCTGCCTGTCACCATCAGTACGACCCTCCAGCTCCTTAGCGTTCAGTCACACAGCATCACGGCTGTTTAAGGAGAGACAGCTGTTTGTTCATTCTTCATGTGAGCAGTTGCTGAGGGGCTCCTGTGTGTTCCATAGCTTCGGTACACTAATAAACAACTAAAAAAATTATCCTTTCTGGCACTATGCTTCAGTTATAATTGAGAATTATATTGTGTATTTTTATTTTTAAAAATTTAGCATTCATTGTGTGTTGATGCATGTGGGGGGGGGTGCACACATGCCATGGCATACCTCTGCGATCAGAGAACACCCCACAGAGTTGCGTCTCTCCTATGAAGTGAGGCCCAGGGATCCAACTCAGGCTATCAGGTTTAGCTATCAGCACATGTTTACCCACTGACCTATCTTGACAGCCCACGGATTATGTGTTTTTATAAGTCTGCTTTGTGGCTCTTCCATTTTGAGTCTGATAAAGCATTTTACTTTGGGCAGCTTTTTGGTACATAAGTTCTTACAGTTATTTTAATTTTTCCTCTTTGCTTCTCCAGTATTATATCATTTCCGACCAGTCTGCTGCTTGAAAACTTATTGTTTCTCTTGAGGTATGATGTCAAAGACTGAAATCGGAAGAACGTTTAATCAAAATCCAATGAGGAAAAAAGACACTGCAGGAAATAAGTACTATAACCATAGCTTTACTAGGTGTTGAATTGAATGATTATTCGCTAATTGGTAGCTAATGATACGGTCTACTATTGTTTAATATAATCAGTATTTAAATAAGGTGATGCCAGTTAGTTTCTGTGTGAAGCCGTTTCTAATGGCTCTGACGGATCGGGGCACTCCAATGTTTTTCTTCTTCATCGTGGTTCTAACTCAACACTTCTCTACAGAGACCCTTATCTTGGTAGCTCTTGAAATTTCCACTGATTCTTTTCTCCCAAATAGTACTGTCATCTCTTCAATAGAGGACACTAACTTCATTCTTACTAGGAAATCATTTTTCCTCACATTAAAATATCTTACGGGGGAATGACAGGGGCTGCCAGATGTCTCCAGGGAGCCTTCCCTTCTCAAGCTCAGTAGACTGCATTTACAGCCCCCCCCCCCCCCCCCCGCCGCCATTAGATACACAGCAGACACTGTCCTCATCAGTGGAATGTGAGAAGTAACATGTTTCAGATCCGGGGTGGGAGCTTCATTCAGCAGCGTGCCTCCTCCCGTTCATTCCCACCAGCAGAAATGCAGACGTGGATGACATCCAGCAGTTACCGTAAAGATGATGAAAATGTTTGGGGAATTTTTTGGCTCTGAGACACGCAGATGAACAGATCTTGACCGGTGACCTGGGTCATTCAGTTTGGGCCTGGTGTCTGAGACAGAAGCACACGTTCGATTTATGTGGTTCCCGTGTTACTGAGCACATCTGTCCCAGAGTCAAGCTTTTACAGGAAGCTTTCGGTTGCCCTCGGCAGCTGCCCTCCTTTTGAGAAAGTTCCTTTCATTTGCTAACTTTGTCTTGATGCTGGCACCTCTGTACCACAGCCGTCTCTTTTTTCTGGCTTTCCATTTACACACACAGAATTGTAGTCTCAATGCCAAGCTACCCTAAGGTTTTGCTATTTACTGCTGAATAGTAAATTTAGATTGCCCGTTGAATATTTTTGAGTCCCTGCTAAGAGCACTGGTAAAGTCAGAAGGGTCCCCCCTCCTCCCCTCCCCGCAGATCCACCTATTGAATCCTTTACCTCTCATTGAGACCTTAATGGGAGACAGAGTCTTTAAAGAAGTAATTGAGTTAGTTAGAAGCTCATTAAGGTGAGCCCTGACCAACGTGACTGTTGTCCTTATGAAAACGGCACAATTGATAGTGAGCAGTCCAGAACCTACAGCTTGCTGTTGACTGGAGGCCCACGACTCCAGACCCCAGCAAGCCTGCTGCACAAGCCTCCACAGCAGCCACAACCAAAGCACCTGGCGACTTACTCATGTACCTGTCATGAAATCAAACACTGAGGTTTGACAAAGGAGGAAGAATGTCTGGCTGAAGGAGAGTCTGGAATTTGGCCCAGGGAAATGGATTTAAAGTAGGAAACAGTAATACAAACTCTGAAGACATATTTGAAATTGAATAGGGGAGCAGGGAGTAAGACCCAGACATACAAACAGACTTCTAAAGAAGGAATCCGTCTTTCCACAGATGACTCAGAGGTCAAAGCTTGCCTTAGAGCCTGGAGGAGGCTGTAATACTTTGTTTTTTGATATAGAACCTCACTATTTAGTCATGGTGGGTCTGGAACTCACGGTGTAGTCCTGACCAGCCTAGAACTCGGAAGAGTTACCCACCTGCCTCTGACTCCCCAGTGTTGGGATTAAAGGCATTCACAGCCATACCCAGCTTCCATTAACAGTGTTACAGAGGACTCCACTGAAGGAGGAAAAAAGCTCAATCATCAATATTGATGACTTCAAAGAAAATCTAAAATAAAATAAAATAAAACAAAGAAAAGAATAAGATTGTAAGAAATCTAGTAAGTCCAAAGAAGAGCGTCCCTAATCCTGGTATTGTGAAGAGCCCAGCAGTTTGTGGGTGGCTTGGTGTGACTGATCATTATTCGCTGTACAAAGTAATGAAGTGCTTGGAAGAGGCCGTCTCCATAAGCCGGTCTCGGAAACAGGTAGGCCCTCCCAGATGCCAGGGCTAGACACATTTCTCTAGTCTTTGAGTAGTTTTCCTAAAGTGAAACTGACAGCGACGAGCCTCTGTTCTGCTGAAACTGTAGTCCTGAGTCCAAAATGCTGAGCACAGTTTGGTGGCTTGGATTGTGTGAGGTCTGTTCCGTTTCAAAGATAGTATCTACAGTCTTTGAAGCTATAACGCAGATGTAGGAGCAGCTGTCTACTCCCCAAGTCCGCTGCTACATTAGACCAAAAGGATGTCACCCTTGCCACTTGTACTAATGAGGATGGTTCTGTGGTGCTTTTGAGCCTTGACAGTGGTGAACTAGTGGCAGAGAGTGAAGGCCAAACTGTGTGAGGTCCAAGCACTGTGGCATTTATCAGGATGTTCTATAGGTACCCCCTGCAGTGACTGCTTATTCATGGCCCTTAAGGGATTTGGTAGCTCAAGAGGAAGGCCAGAGTATATATAGCAGTAAGTATCAAATATAGCAAACATATATCAAGATGACTGTTTCCTGGATGCATCTAGATAAGTTTGGAGACTACACACAGGATCTTGTAGCAGGGAAAAAAAATCTGTGAAATAAATTTCTACCCTAATGGCTGCCACATTGCAAAATGGTAGTGGTGGCAACGTCATGTGGTTGCATCTGTACCATCCCTACCCATTTTAGGATTTAGGATTCAGTGACTTGTGCCTGTTTGAACCTATCAAAAAAGTACTTATTTAGTAGTACCTATCAATAACATATCTAAGACATGAACCAACTTCAAACTTGTATTTCATATTCATATCCTCAAAAGAAAATGGTTGATGCATTTTTTTGTTCTTTTTTTTCTGCCAATTACCATATACAGAATTGGCTTTTCTTGTCATGAACAGGGGACCGAGTCTCTTGGTGATGACAAACTCCTTTTATGGTTAAAACTTAATTCTCACCCTCAGGCTTGTGAACTGTGTAGATGTTTTTATTAATTTTTTTTTGAATGCCCTGTCACCTTACTTAGTACTCAAGATTGTGATTGCTCTTTTTGACTTGCTGAACCTTGAAACTTGGCCTTTTATTCCATGCTGGATATTCTGGGACCACACACAATTTAGCAAGCAAGATGGCTGGCCTCCAGTACAGAAACCTTCAGGTTAAAAGGAACACGTTACCATAAGCTGATTGAACAATGCCTGTCAATGAGCCGCTTTCCTCTCCCCAGGACTGAGAGGCAAAGCAGTAGTCTGCAACTATTCTGGAGTGTCCGTAACAGAGATGTCTGGCTTCCTCCCGTAGAGTTCCTGTGGAGTGGTACAGCAGGATGCTTACCCCTGAGCTCACCCCTGAGCACTCGTCTTGTCAGAAGGATGACTTCCATTTGGCTTCGACTTCTGCGTCCTTCACAATATCTTAAAGTAAGGCCATTGTGCAGGAGTCAAAGCAACTTTAAGAGAGAAAACATGATGTCTATATCATACGACTGCTTTTCTCTTGGTTATTTTGAAGATGTATTTCTTGTATTAAAAGATAGTTCATGTCTAAGTAGCAGAAAGGAAGTTTTTAAATGATCATCCATAAATATAAAGCATTAACTTTTTTATTTATTATACACTTGATAAAAGTCAAAACCAAAATAATGAGAAGCAAAAATTATCAAGACAGTTGATTTAAACTGAATATTCTTAATTATTCTCCAACTAAGATAGATTTTATGATTTTCCCTTCTTGGTACATCTCTGAGTTAAAAAGGACAATGAGAAGCCAGGGCAGGTGAGAAAATTGTGCTACCAAAATGTGACAAGCAGGCATGCCCAAAAGGATTGTTCACTTTCTTAGATAAGCGAAAATAAACAAGATTTATTCTTCAGTGCTCAAATATCCTGATGTGTTCCAATGGCGAGAAAATGCAAGCAATGAAGCAATTGTAGTTACTAAGTTGGAAATTTGAAGTAATAGCTAGTGGCTCTTTCTAGAAAGTGCTGATGTTATAAATATGTATTAAACTGTTCAAAATCGTGTGAAGACATTTGTTATAGACTGAATGTGTTTTACCATCTTCTCAATTTTATATATTCAAGCCCGATCCTCAATGCAGGTCATTTTTGGAGAGAGAGGGGGTTTCCTGAACTCAGGCTTTATTGCCAACTTGGTTGGAGGAGAAACAATTGCAGATGTGGTACAGCCCTACTCTGGCTGGGCAGGTGGAAGGAGAGCGATGTAATTTCAGGGCAGATACAGTAAGAAGAGAAAACTCATCCTGAGTACGAGCAGGACCATCCAATAGACTGGGATTCTTCATGGAAGGAAATGGGGGAGAGGAAAGAGCAGGCTATGGGACCCACTCCGTCTCTGCTTCGTGCCATGCGTGACACTATGGTGTAAATGCCCCTGCTGTGCCCTCCCAGCATAGTGATCTGACTATGACATTGTGAGCCAAAGCAAGATCTCCTTCCCTTACGTTGTCCCTCCCAGGGGTTTGTTTGGTCACAGTACCTAGAAATGCTGACTAACAGAAAACTGCTTGCAGGTGAGTAGGGTCATTTAAAAGCTTTGGAACAGACTTTTGGGAGGAATTCAAAAACTTTTCAGAATGTGGGCTAGAAGTCTTAGCATGCGTAAGCAGAGCTTAATACTAGGTAATTGTGGTGGGAGCTCAGCAGGTGAGAGTGTTAAGGGCAGTGCTGACTGTACTCATGTGGCTTCATGCTACACCATGGCAGACGACTTTCTGAGACTGTGAGATGCAGAGTTAAATGACGACGGACTTATTTGGAAATTTCAAGACAGCCCAGCATTCACACTGTAGTGTAGATATTGCTGGCTGCCGTTAGCCATGTGTACAGTGAGAAATTAAAATGGAAAAACAGAAGAAAAGGATTTGGAAAAAAAATAAAATAAGTGATTTTCCCCCACCCCATCCCTGACCCAAACACACACACACACACACACACACACGCACACACGCACGCACACGCATGTACAGAAGCATGGTGAAAACTGGAACCAAGGAAAAGGGGGAAGCAAAGAGATGAGACAGTTGTTTAAAGAATGCAGGTACACTGGGCCAACAGGAATGATGCCTTGAAGGCATCTCAGGATTGAGCTCAGCTTTTTTTGAAAGACTTGCTTCTCAGAAGGGAGTACCTCTAGGGCGTCTACATTGCCCAGGAATTCACCAATATTTGTTCATCAAACTCAGCCACGAAGCACTTTGAGGTTAATGCTACTGTGGTCCAGAGGGACCTTACTACCTTATAAAATGGTAGGAGGCACTAGCCTAATTTTTATGATGCTAATTTTCTAAGTATGAAGAAGACCAAGAGTTAAGGAGCCATAGAAATTAGCCTTGAGATGTCAGAGGAAAGTGAGGGAGCCAGGAAATGTCAAAAGAGTCAGATGCCCTGCAAGCAGGCCTGAGAAGATAAAGCCTAAAGCTCGGAGGGTAGATAGAGCCTGTGGTTTGAAAGAAAATGGCCCCCAGAGGGAGTGGCACCATTAGGAGGTGTGGTCTTGTTGGAGGAAGTCTGTCACTGTGAGGGTGAGCTTTGGGGTCTCCTTTGCTTAAACTTCCCTCAGTGTGACTTTCAGTTGACTTCCTTTTGCCTGCAAGACGTAGAACTCTCAACTACTCCAGCCACAGGTCTGCCTGCATGCTGCCGTGCTCCCTACCATGATAGTAATGGACTGAACTTCTGAAATTGTAAGTGAGCCACCCAAATTAAATATTCTCATTTATAAGAGTTGCTGTGGTCATGGTATCTCTTTATAGCAATAAAAACCCTACAGTAGAGCCAAAACTGCAATAGAAACTTCAAGGTGTTGGAGATGCTGGGAGAACGAGTATATGCTGAATGAAGGTGGTGACAAAGTGTGGCCCCAGGTCAATAGAGAGACTGGGTGGATTTTAAACTGCAAAGCCATAAAGGTGGGACTGCCCAAATCCACTGGAGCCCACGTTAGGCACCATGTGCCCAGATGCTGATGATGGGAGGCCACGGGTTAGTGTGGCCTGAGTCTACCTTTCTATATTATTTTCCTGTCACTCCCATTTGCAGTGGAACTGTTTACTGTATGCCATTGCATATCACAGGTTTGTGTGTGCACGCGCACACGCGTGTCTAATTAAAAATAGATTTTAGATTTTTTTTAAAGATAGGGTCTCATATATCTCAGGCTGGTCTTGGTCTTGCTATTTAGCTTGAACTTTTGGTCTTTCTGCCTCCACTTCCCCAGTGCTGGATTACAGGCGAACTCTTGGTTTATGCTGTGTTGAGGTTATGTTGTGTTAATTTTTATTGCTATGATGAAACAACATGACCAAGACAACCTAGAGAAGACAGAGCTTATTTGGGCCGACAGTTCAATAGGGTTAGAGTCCAGATTTGGAAAATGAAGCCATGACTGAAGGAGCAGGAAACTGAGGCCTCACATCTTGAACCTCAAGCACTAAGCAGAGAGAATGCACTGGTGACAGCAAGAGGCTCTGGCACTCTCAAAGCCCACCTCCAGTGACGTCATTCCTCCCACAAGGTCATACCTCCTACTTCTCCCTGAACAGTTCAACCAGCTGAGGACCAAGCATTCAGATCCCAGAGCCCATAGGGCACATTCTCATTCAAAGCATGACAGAGATCAAACCCGGGACTTTGTGTGTGCTATGTAAGTATTCTACCAACTGTGCTACAAACCTAGCCCCATTTTAGATCTTTAAAATGGTTGAAAAAATAAGGAATAACACTTTATTACATGAGACTATTGTATACTACTCAAATTTCAGTGTTCATAAATGGAAGTTTTTTGCTTGTTTTTTTTTTGCAAGTGTCTGTAATGTGTATGTGTGTGTGTGAAGGTTTGCATGCATGTGTATGTACATGGATGTAGAGACCTGAAGCAGCATTGAAGAATTGAAGCAGAAGAAGAAGCAGATGCCTTCCTCAATTACTTTTCACCTTGTTCACTGAGGCAGGGTCTCTTGACTGAGTCCAAAACTCACTAACATGTTGAGTCTAACTAGGCAGTTTGTTCTGGGGGATCCTCTGCCTTCACCTTCTGAATGCTGACACTGTGGCAGGCTACCACCAGCTTTTTGTATTAGTCTTGCCCTTCACAACACCAGTCCTCACATTTGTGTGGAAAGTGCTGTGCCCACAGAGTCAGCACCCCACTCCCTTTAAATGCAGGCACCTCTCTTCTCCTCCTTCCCCTCCCCCACCCTTCCCAGGGTCTCTCCTTAGACGGGGTGACCTCAAACTCGCCCTCCACACGCTTCAGTCTCTTGAGTGTGGATTCTGTGTGCACGCATGCTGTTAATATTTTGTTTCAAGGCTTTTGTGCTTTCATGACCCAGATAAGAGTTGTGACAGAATCCATGTTGACATATTGGTCATGAATCTGAAAATATTTTCTATGTCTATTTAGGAACAGTTTGCTGACCTTTGCATAGTGTTTTTTTCTGTTTTATAGTTGCTTTGCCAAGACATGATTCAACAGCAATATCTTAAGTGTCACAGTTTTATTATATTCCTATAGGAATTCATACTTACTTTCATATAAAATACTCATTTTCACACTTCTATTTCAAAGGTTCAAAAATATTGACCTGAGTTACATAATTAAAATTAAGTGCAATTAGAACAGACACATTGGTATTTCATAATGAACTCCAGATGAACATATCAGTCAGCTCTGGGAAGCGGCAGGGACTAGCTCACCATGTCTGTGGCCCTCACAGGCAGGTACTGGCTCACCATGTCTGTGGCCTTCACAGACAGGCACTGGCTCACCATGTCTGTGGCCCTCATTGGGCATCACCAATCTGCTTCACAGAGAGAAAGAGGAGCTCTGGCTACTGTGGCAGATGAGCCAGTAGTGGTTGTTGAAGAGATCTAATGTCGTGTTTGTAGTCTGATTGCTTCGGATTCTTGGTTTTGTCTCCTCCACTGAAGAAAAATCCCTAGGAGTGTGGCTCAACACTCAGTTTCTATCATGCACATCTTCCAAGCACGGAATACCAGGTTGAACACATGACCAAAGTGTTCAACAAACTTCTCTTTTGGGAGTGGTTGGTGCTGCTGCCTCAGCAAGCCAGAGGTGACAATTCCCGGGGCTGCAGGCACACAGAAGGATTTCCTCAGTCCTAGACGCCGGTCCCTGTCTACTTTGACTTGAAATGTTCAGTTTTGTTTTGTTTTTCCATACTCCCAAATGATACATCGGCTTTCGTGATTCATTTTTGTGTTTTCCCACCGACGGCTTAAGTCTTAGACTTTCTGCCTGGGCAGCAAAGTTCAAAGGAACCTTTCAGAGGTGCAGACATAAAAGAAGGCAGTAAGGGTCAAAGACCCACATAGCACATAATACAATGTGAGAGGAAATGGCACATACTATTTAATTTTAAGACAAAGAAGAAGTTGTGAGCAGATTGGACGCCATTTTTGATGAGATGCAAGTGCTTTGCTACAGACTGGGTTAAGGATGTCGTTAATAGTGAAAGCTGGACTGGCAAGATGGCTCGGCGGGTGAAGGTACTTTAGTTGTCAAGTCTGACTGGGACTCACTTCCTGGGACCCACAGGATGGAAGGAGAGAAGAGATTTCCAAAAGTAGTCCTCTAACCTCCACATGAGCATCATGGTGCACACCCCTTCCCCAGCCTCCAATAGACTGCCAAAAGTAGTCCTCTGACTCTATATGTATATCATGGCACAAGCCTTCCTCCCATCCCCTTGACCTCTACTCCACAACTCACCCCCACACAAAATAAATAAATGTGAAAATATGTGTCATGCACAAATATATGCGGCGTCCCCTCAAGCGTCGAAGAAAGCTGACGCTCCCAAGAACTTTCTTAGGAAGTCCATTGTTGCATATGACTCGTGTAATGTTTAGCTGCCCAAAAGTTGTTTAGCTAAGTCTAAGCTGCCTTGTTGTTCTAAGAGGAAAATCTTAGGCAGCTGAAAATTAACCCAACATTTGGGAGCATTTCTGGGTGTAATTACCATCCAACACTGAGGACGCGTGATCTGGCTTAGGAAAACCCGGCAGGAAGCACTTTGCTTATTAATCCTCTTGATTTGCCTTATCATTGTAGTAAAACTTGATTGTGTTGACTTGATTGTGTTTAAATTTTTGTGCCTTCATCTTTATATCTATAATCCAAATGTGCTGGATGACATTATTATTCCTTTGGCTCAGAATTACACAACTTAAAAAGGACTCAGGAGAACTTTTTGGTGGCATATGCCTTTAAGCACAGTACTCAAGAGGCAGAGGCAGGCTGAATTCTATGAGTTAGAGGCCAACCTGGTCTTCATATTGAGTTCCAGGATAGCCTAGGCTATGTAGAGACACTCTATCTCAAAAAACTGAAGTCCATAGCCAAAAACAATCACCCCAATTCTTATTCATTATAATTCCTACCTTTGTTTTTTAAAGATGTTCAAAAATATAGTAATGATATATTTGTTCTTGCTAAACATGCACATGCAAATTTTACACATAACTAGAATGTTGGAGCATATGTCTTCGCAAGGAATATGGTTTATATCCCAAATTTGCTTTTGTTCCTAGCTGAAATTTTATTTTTAGCAAGAAGAAAGGTCTTTGATTTCCCCCAAGCTACCACACACCTTTGTAAATAAAAAATATTTTCATTGTTTCCCCACTTTGGTATCCATGGAGCTGAAAGATGTCCCGCCTAAAATAGCACATACTGGGCTGCGTTCCAAGTGCAGAGCAGTGGGGCCCAAGGCAGAGAAAGTGACTCCATGAGGGAATAAAGCAAGTCAGATTGCTGACCAATGGAGTCCCATCTGCCTGCTGCATGCCTTGTTGAGCAGTTGTGACTCCACAGAGAATGTGGCCATTCCAGCAAGGCCAACTTCATGGAGAAACAGAAAGGCAGCAAAGATCCCAATGAAGAAGCCTCCCTACCTTGGTGGAAAAAGACAGTAACTGAGCAGTCTTGTTTGATAGTTCTAAATTTATAAATCCAGTTTCTTCACGTTCTCAGAGAACAGATAGTGTGAGAAAGCTCACAGAGAGTCACCAGAAACAAGGGAAAGAGGATCAATCTGCGTGCACAGTCATAACCACTATTAGCCACATCCTCTAGAAGCACGTTTTTGCAAATTAAAAAAGGAAAATGCTAAGATTATGTCATATAAAGTGATTTAATATGGCTTTTCAAGTAAATTTTTCGGTAACGAAACCACTCTTGGTTTTACATCTGCAGGTGCTCTTTGCAAAGACGTGTGTGCATGTGTTTAACATTCACCGCCAGTATCACCGTGCTGATATTACTGTCGCTTACTCTGACACTTTAGTTTTCACATTTGTATCTGGAGGAATTAAAAAAAAAAAACTTCCGAAAGAGTATAACTTATTTCTGTAATCCGAGTTCATGCGAATTGCTTTAGAAGGAACTTTAGAAACAACTGTATTATTTATTTGTCTTTATTTTGTGACAAAATACCTTGGCAATGTCAACTTAAGGAAGGATTTCTTTTTTGGCTCACAGTTTCAGGATGTCGCCTGTCGTGGAGGGGAAGTCACAGCAACAGGACCTTGTGCCAGCTGTTCACAGTGCATCTACAGTCAGGAAGCAGGGAGAGATGAATGCTTGTACTTTCTTTGTTTGCAGCCTAGGATCCCAGCCCATGGGATGCTATTACCTACATACAGAGCAAACCTTCTTGTAAGGAGCCTTTCTCTGTCCCACCAGCCATCTCCCAAATAATGACATGGAGACTTCTTATTAATTATGAAAGCTCGGCCTATACAAGCTTCGGTTTGTTCATAACTAGCTCTTATATCTTAAACTAACCACCATTTCTAAATCTATGTTCTACCATGTGGCTTTTTACCTTGCTATCATCCTGCACCTCTGACTTGTTCTGTGTCTCCTGGCATCTCCTCGCTGCACCTAATTTCATCCCCTCTTTTTGCCTGGAAGTCCTGCCTAGTCTCCTTGTCTAGCTATTGACCACTTAGCTTTTCATTAAACCAGTCACAGTGACACATCTTTACATAGTGTAATCAAATATCTCACAATACCTTCCCATTTTAACTAACTCAATCTAGGCATCAAAGGCATCCTCAGAGACTCGTCACCTACATGATCCTACATCCTGTCAAGTTGACCGTCAATGTTAACCTTCACCACAACTTTAAAGATGCTGAAACCATTTAGAAATTAAAATCCTGCCCGTAAGGATTGCTTCTGTGGACATCCAAACAGATGAGCAACGCATAGAATGAAAACCCTCAGCGAGGATTTTCAGTGACTAAAGTCCTATAACTAAATAATGACTGGCAAGGGGAGAATAAAGTAGCTATGATCTTCAGTGCAATTTGACTTTCATGACAGTGGATAGCAACTGTAGAAATGTAAATGTTATTTCAATATAAGGTTGAAGTTTCTAATGGCCAGAGCTATCCAAACTGACGATTACTATCATGGTTAAACAAAAGCTGTAAAAGCATTTGGTGATGTTGCCAAAGAGGAGCACATCCATGCTTGGGTTATGCTGGGTGACTTCTATGTTGCTTCCAAATCCAATATTCTGTAAGAGGAGCTGGATCCCTTAATAGATTTGAAAATATTCCTTTGTCTTCCTGGTTAGTAGAACAAACTAAAACTATGCAGCATGGATCTGCTTATTATAGAAAGAAACAAAGACCTTTTAAGATGTGTTAGAAAGGAAGGGAGACACTTGGAATAAGTTATTACAAAGAAAATGTTGACAACCATCTCTTTTCTATATGTATTTCTAAAAGATCTTTGCATGTGTTCTGAATATTGTGTTGGTATTCCTTGGTTAGCTGCTCTTTAAACAGTACCATATATGGTTGAACTTTAGTTAGTAGAAGGATTAAGATGATTCTAAAACTTACTGAAGGAAATCTGTGAACATAAGTTGCTCCAGGAATAGACTCAAGTATTAATAAGAAAAGATGACCATGAGTATCTGTTAAGTTGATGGGATATAGTGCAGTGGTCACTATAATTTATAAGTCAACTACAGCTTCAGGTTATCTGCATGGATGGAGTGACCTTCATGCACAGCCTTTCAGGCGACAGTGGTCAGAGCATGTGATTTGTTCTTTCTGTTAGACTTTCAGTTAGACTCACAGAGAGTCTTGATGTGATAGTGTCACTCCCTCCGTGACAACCAGGAGAATCAGTTTGGGTTGACTGCCTCAAAGCCGCATACATGCGATCAAAATATGCACCGACTTGTATTGAGTTTATCTTTTGTAGCTTCTGATCTTCATTGTAAATGTTAAATGAAAACAAACAAGAATTTTTAAAAAAGTTTGTCAAGTAAATACAAGCACAACTTCTGGGTTCTTGCATAACGAAGAGTTTATGTCAATGATACCCTTTGTGTTGTTGTTGTTGTTTGGGTTTTTTATGAAACAGGGTCTCACTATATTACCTCAGCTGGCCTGGGATTTGCTAAGTAGCCCAGGCTGGCCTTGAATTCAGCAAGCTGCCAGGCTCTGACTTCCAAGTGGTGGGGTGGACGCAGTGCATCACCTTGTCCAGGTTCTTCTTTGCTTTGAACAGATGGCTTGAATTCCTACCTCATCAACTAAGTCAGTTCTCTTTGCATGAAAACTTTTTGATACTTCTCAACTGCTCATTCACTTCTCCCTCTCTCTCTCTCTCTCTCTCTCTCTCTCTCTCTCTCTCTCTCTCTCTTCCTTCTTCCTTACGTTTTTACTGCTCTTTTAGTTTGACAAAAAAATTTAAAATCCTGATGTACAGTTTAAACTGAACAACACCTTGTCTCTCTAGTGGTTATAATAAAACAAAATCCGACATAAGATTTTGTACAACTAAATATTAACCTTATATACCCCAAGACTAACACTATAAATTTTAATGTTTACTTATTCCTGTAAAAAAAGTACTGTCCTGGAAACAACTATGCTCCTGATCTGAGACACAACAGCTCGCCCTTGCACACAGACTCAAACCATAATGGACAGCAGGATAAAGAGTAAAGGACACGCTCTCTGCTGCATGGTGGACGAACCGCCAGCAGCTTTTGGTGTACATTCTTGGGAGTAAAGGACAATGGGTTGGGTAGTCCACAGACATGTCCAGCATCCTCCTAAGATGTCAGGTCTATGAGAATTTATTAGGCAAACAATATTAGATTGAACACACCCAGAAAATATTAAATGTAACCTGAAGAAGTAATTCTTTTTATGGACCACAGCAGTGGACATTAGCCATTTCCCATGGGTTAGCCTAGCTTCAACAACAAAAGACTTATGTCAGTTTTCTATTGCTGTATGACAAATTGCTACAAATGTAACAACTAAGACAACACTCTTTTATTATTATTATTATTCTTCTGTAGTTCAATTGGTCAGAAGTCCGGGTAGGCTTGACTGACTTTTCCGATTAGGGTCGTGGAAGCCTGAGTCCAGGCCGGCCTAGTCTCTAGCGAAGACTCTGACTCTTAGCTCTCTCAGAATGCAGGCAGAGCTCAGCTTCCTCTGCCTGTTGTTCGACTTCATTCAGAGAAGCTGACAGCTGCTCTCAGGCCTTTGCATGTGGTCCCTTCCATCTTCAAGCCAGAAAGAGTATGCTGAACCTTTGAGCTTTGAAGATCTTTGATTTTTTCCTTTCCCACCAACCTTAGGCACATCTTTACTTTTAAAGGAATCATGCAATAATATTGGCTCAGCCATCCATCAACTATGTAATGAATTCAAAGTCAACTGATGCCTTGGTTGCATCTACAAAAGCCTTCTTCCTACATACGAAAGCATAATCCAAACTGCACAAGTGGCTGTAGACCAAGATGGCCAAGGACATGGGCTCAAGAGTCACACTGGGTTAAAAGCTCCACTGATTTATCAGTTATATGACATTGGATACCAAGTTTCTTAGTTTCTTTAATGATCTGACTTGATGAGTTCAATGAATAAGATAATTCATGAAAAACATTTAACACAGTGGGTACATAGTAATGACTCAATAAGTGACATGATATTTCTGGAGAAAAACCAAGGTTGTGAGAGCAAGAAAATGGAAGCCATTAATACAAGCAGATTACTGAAGCAAGGGCTTATAAAGGAGGTAAGACTTCAGCTGGATCAAGTCAAACTGATAATTTTTATAAGCAGGGAAGCCCAGAGTACTTATCCTAAATGATATCACATTCAACAATAAAACACTTTTATGCTGTTGAAATGAGATTTCTATTATATCTGTTTATTTAGATAGAGAATGATAACTCATGAGTTCTTCCCTTTGGCAAACACTGAAGTTTGTACAGTTCCGTCGTTTCAAAGACAAGAAAATGAACAAAGTAATGAACAAGCCATGCTGTATCAACAGCTGTGGAGGAAGAGCAGACTAGCAGGCTGGTTACTGGTGCGTGAGGCTCACCCAAGGGATCTGACAGGCAATGGTTTTGAACATTTGTAAAGAGTAAAGAGGAGCCTTGTATGTATTTTCTGTATTAATTTGTTTTCTTCACTGTGACGAAAATACCTGAGCTAAATACCTTGCAGGAGAAATAGTTCATTTGGGCTCACATCTTATCAGAGTCGAAGGAAAACGTGTTGGATCAAGGCAGTTCGCATCATAACAGAGATGGAATGGAGGAAAAGGAGTGAGAAGAAGACATAGCCATGGGAACACTCTTCTTGTGGTCCTACCTTCTCCAACAATGCCAATCTGTGGCTCTCCCTGTCCTCATGAGTCCTTCCTGCTACTGTCGTTGTTACGTATATTCCTTTTATAAGGAGAACTATTCAAGGGCTAGCCTTAGATAGGAGATTCATTAACAAGTATTAAGATAGGGATTTAACTTAGTGGTAGAATGTTTGCCTCACATGCACAAGGCCTGGGTTCAATCCCTGCAAAAAGAAAAGAAACTAAAAATATGTAGCCAACTACTAACCAATTAGCTACCACATCCCCCTTCTACTACATGGCCTTTTACTGAGAGGGAACTACACTGTAGTTTCCCTGTAAAAAACTATTCTTTCTTCTCTTTCAGTACATAAGCTCAGACATCATTGACCTAAGGAAGAGTGGAATTTTGATTTGAACTGGGCCATTGGAGCTTTGTGGTTCCCTGGTTCTTGTCATTAGATCACACATGGGTTCAATCCAAACTAGGACAGTGAAAATATTTCCTGAGGAGTTTTCTGAAATTTAAAAAAAAAATTTGACTCCCATATAGGGTTGCCAAAATGAAACAATATAGGGGCAGGCTGCTGGGAGATACCAAGAATAAAAATAGTCTAGACAAAAATCAACGGGAAGCTAGAGAGTTTCAGGTCTGAGTATGTTCTCCGAGTCTTGTGCCCAGCCAGTTGGAAACATCATTCTCCGGACTTCTAACTTAATGACTTAACAAATTATTATATTTTGTTCAAGCACAATTGAGTTTGCATTTCTGTTGCTGTCAACCAAGAAAATTCTAATGAAGTCAGTCTACAGAGCCTCGGGTTTAATCTCACTTTAACCATAAGACTAATTGATTTTTATACAAGCTGTAAAGCCCTGTGAGAATCGTCCCCCCGATTGAAACAACTATATTTAGTATCAAGGGCTCACAGAGTGTAGCATGCCTATTGTTGGGGTTCCCATGGTGAGTGGGCAAGGAGGGGACAGGGGTGCAGACTGAATCACTGCCATCGCGTTTCTTAATGTATCTGACTTTTAGCATCAGAAAATAAGAGCAATTCTTTTTAAAAGGAAGAAAAAGCTACTCTTGTCCAACGCAGTGGTTTCCAAAAGATTTCTGTGTTTTTCAAATAACTTTAGTTAACATTTAATAATGGAAATCCAGGCAACCAAAATATTTACTGCAAGTCAATTGAAACAACAGAGAATAGTGCTGGGGTGGTAAAGAGAGCCAAGAGCATCTAGTCATTTATCTTCCAGGGCTTCCTAGACTCATAACACTCTTCAGCCAAACTCCGCCAGTCACCCGTCCATTCTCAGTCTCTAAGCCTCCCCCGGGAACACTTCTCTGGGGAAAAGTCGCTAAGTGGGCCTTACAGATTATTTAGATCAGCTTTCCTTTGACATGGCAAGTTTCCGAGAAGCCACAAAGAGTGAAATATAAAAAGGGTGGGACCTAATTTTCGCAGAACTCCACAAGCAACGCGATATGGCAGGCACTTCTCAGTCTTTGCTCAGACTGTGGTCAAGCTCTCCAACTCACAGACTTTATTGGCAAGTAGATCTTTGTCTTTAGAAGTAAGTGGCCGAAGTTGGCCCCAATAATTATGGGCTGGCAGGGGTCTGGGAGGTTCTTCAACCCGAAGTTGTTATTGTACAGAATAGCGAGCTCGGACTGAGAAAGTGACACACACCAGAGTCCAGAATGGCAAGGCAGAATATTTCGTGGAGAGAAAATAGCTTGAGTTAAGGGAAGAAAAACTCCAGGATGAAATCAGGATGTGACCTTGGGGGCTTGTGAGGTTGACGTAAAGTTGGAAGGTAAATTATTTAGTCCAAATTACATGGCCTTTCTGCCGCTCTTTTGAGAACAGGATGTCATCTTGTGGCCCCAGCCATCCCTCATCTTGAGATGCTTCAGCCTTCTGCACGAGAGGAGTACAGGTATGATGTCCAGGTATGTACCACCATGCCAAGCCACAAGTATTATTAGAATTTTTATTTATTTCAATTGTTGCTTATTTAAAAATGTCATCCATGTATACAATGTGTCTTGAGCATCTCTATCCCTCACTCCCCTCTCTATCCCGACCCTGAGCTCCCATCACATTTCCCTTCCAACTTCATAGCCTCCTTTTATTGACGGACTATTATTTTTAACCCAGCGAATTCAATTAGGACCGCCTGTGTGCACATATGCATGGAATTATAGCAGATTTTAGGTGGTAAAGAGTCATTTTGTTTTGTTTTCTTAACTTTGTGAAATATACAAAAGCAGAGAGGAAAAAATTCAATCGTCCCATGTAGCTATCAATTTTCTCGTATACTGATCAATGCGTATCCGATCTTCCTCCAGGGTGCCGCCACTCTCTCCCTCCTCCCCTCCCCTGCCCCCAGATTATTTTAAAGCAAAACGGGCTGTAATATCATTGGACTTATAATATCATACAGTGGTATCACCTAGTGGATACCTGCCTAGCAGGGCCATGGCTTTGATCCCCAGCACAGCAAGAAAACCAACAGACCCAAGCCAGACACCACATATATGGGTGTGGGTCTCAATTCACCTATAAACACTTGCGTGTTTGTCTTCAAAAGACAAGAACTGGAAGTTTTTAGCTGTATAATAGATACGAGGATGGTGTGGAGGCTTTTTAATTTTTACCCTGGAGAACATGCTCATATCCAGGAAGGATATCCTCAGACTCACTGGGGTGTGGGCTGGGGAGGAAGAAATGGCAGCGTAAATCCTTCCTATTCCGTATCGACACTATTACATGAGCTACTTTGAAACTGCCTCCTGTTGTCTATGTCTAAATGCACATCTTGGTTTCCCCTGCTAGTACAGAAGAATAGGAAAAATTCATGCCTTTTGGGTCAGTGGTAATGTTCCCCTGTTAGAGCTTTTGTGTCTTTCCATTTTAGTTCACCAGGTAAGTATGGAACTTTCTGTTTATATATTAACTATGCATCTTTTATTTTACTGTCCTGTTCCTAAAGACATTCTGAGTGCTGCCTTGATATTTAAGGAAGAAGAGAAACTTTCTGAACTCAGAATAAAAACCGGACTTTAAGTTTCTCCTCTCGGTAACTAGTAAAATACACCGCATAAATTATTCAGGCAATATGGAAAGAAAATAAATACATTTCAAGTGCTGTCTGAGAGATCGTTTCTGTGTATACCGAGCCCTTTTTCATATAGGCCCTGCAAAACCAGGAAGATTGAAATATTTTCTGAGTGAGGAAACTTTCAGCATGATGTATCACAGAGGGCACCGAAAACAGACGCTAAAGCACACCCCGTCTGGCCTCAGGGTTCGAGCTGCATTTCAGAAATGGGAATTCTCATTGCAGGGTACATTTTTCTCTACCCCAGTCATCTCAGAGTAGAACAGCACTAGAGAATTGATAAGGCTGGCCGACCGGATAAGCTGCCCTCCACACCGCAGGCAGATTTACAGAGTGTGGCCGAGGCCCTTAGATCTTGAAACCATAAAGCACACCCTCTGCTTTTAATTTATGCTTTGAAGATTTACACAAAGTAGACCGAATAGTTCCCTCTCCAGTTAGAGGCTCACAGTTTCCAGCCAGCCCATGGTTATGAACAACACGCTTGCATTACAAAAGTTTCCATACCAAGGCTTGCCGGCCATCGGTTTATAATCAGAAATGTCACATGATGCACAGAACAAGAAATTGGAATTACACGGGGCTGATACATATGCTTTCTCGTGTTTCTTAACAGAAGCGATTCCTTCCACTTTCGTTACATCTGTAGATTGTGTAGAGTCACCAGAGGAAAAAAAAAACCCAGGAAGAGAACTAGACATTTCCAAAAAAATTGCAACAAAAACAATTCTTTTGTTACCCTGGCATATTTTTAAAACTCTTCCTTTTGTCATTGTCGGTACAATCTCACATCAAAGCACAGAAAGATGCAGGACAGATAGGAATCTTCATAGCTACAGCTCCCCTCATAGGTGAGCATCAGGCTATGATGCAAGCTTGTGGGGACCACAGCAGCGGGTCAGGGCAGCACCGAAGGCCATCTAAAGTCTGCCTTTGATGCAGTTGTCCTGAGAGTTTTCCAAGGAAAAAAAATCCTACTTTCCCTACAGAGCATGAACCCTAATTAGAGGAAAGATCAGGAAGTCCGTCAGAATGTCTGTCTGTCTGTCTCTGTCTTTCTCTCTGATCTCAAACTCTTGATTCTCAGGCCTCAGCCTCTTGAGTGCTGGATTTATATCTGAGTACCACCATGAGCTGTCATTAACAATCCCATCGGGATCTGAGTCATTTTTTCTGAATTACTGAATTTTTGTTTTCAGTGTTTTATTTTCAAACAAAAAGGGATTTTACTGACTTTTTTTTAAAAAAAGATCACATGTATATAATAATTGTTATTTTTATTTATCTAACTCTGGGGATTCGCAATAGCCAAGAATTACTCAACCACAAGAATGTGCTGAGGGCTTGTTATATGCCAGCATTGTTCTCACCCCCGGAGACTAAGGGGTGAGGGAGGCTGAGTAGCTGCTCCACTGGCAGTGTAGAGGAGGAGATGGGTATCATGGAGAACGATTGGAAAGTCCACAGATGCTTCAAAAGATGTCATGAACTTTGTGGGCCGGGATTCATTAAACAAATAGGGGATGTCACAGGACACCTCCTTGGTTCTAGGACCTAGTAGAACTGGTGAAGAGTTGAGTATCAGTCTTTAAGCAGGTAAAGTGATCAGAAGTGAATTCTGGGTAGTGTAGATATCTCGAATGAAGGTCCCTTGGTGGAGGAGAGGCTGACAGCTTTGTAGATCAGCTTGTGGACAAGAACTGCACTCCTTCATATTTCTGTTGTCATTGCTAACTTGGGTTTGCTGATTGGGTCTACCTCCAGCCATCCCAAAGGTCTTGGGGCTTTGGCAAACCAGTTGGAAAACTCTAGCTCAGCATTCAAGGGACCACTTGACATGGTGGGATGCCGACGAGGTAGTGAGGAGCCAGACTAGAAAGGACTGGATAGTGGTAGGTGGGGAGGAGAACATATTCAAGGTCATACAAGGGCAAAGATACTTTGTTGAATTGATTTGACTCTGATAAAGGCAATGGGCAGTCATGGTAGGTTTTAAGTAGGAGACACATTTGCATGGGGGAAGGGAGGAGCCCTGATACTCTTGGTTTCTATTACTGGTTTCCATCATGTGGGTCCCAGGAATGGATCTCAGATTGCCAGTCAGTTTTGGCCGCAAAAGCCTATACCTGCTGAGGCATCTTACTTGCCCTTCTTACATGCGTTTTTCTGTGCTGGCTAATCTTGGTTGTCAACTTGATACGTTTAGAAAAAGGGCCCCTCAGTTGAAGAATCATCTCCATCAGATTGACTTGTGGTCATTCCTATGGGACATTTTCTTGATTGATAATTGATCTGGTGGGCCCCGTCAACCACAGACAGTATATCTTAGGCAGGTGACCTGGTCCATATCAAAAAGCTGGTTGTAAAAGCCAGTAAGCAGTGCTCCTTACAGCTCTGCTTCAGTTCCTGCCTCCAGGTTCCTGTATGGGCGTCTCTGGCTTCCCTTAGAGATGGACTATAAGCTGGCACTCTCTCTCCCTCAAGTTGCTTTTGGCCAGACGGTTTTCTCTAAGCATAAGAAGAGAAACTAACTCAGGAAGGCACCTAAATCTTAAAGTGAAAACCTAAAGCTTTATATAAAGCCAACATTTGATAGGCATGGGTCAAGGACAAAATTAACTCTACTTTCCCTGGCGTAAATGATGTCATTTTATTTGGCTCCTTTTTTATTTTAGCTGGGTGTGTCTTGCCTCCCATGATTTTGGTAAGGAGTAAAGATGAATTTCTTCTCAGCTTTTAGGGGATTAACTTTCCATTTCAGCTGCTTCGAGACTGAGATGGCCATGTCCCCGTGAAGGACTCAGTCTGCACATCCATGCCGGGAAGAAGACGGTGAAGTGCTGTGTCTAACATCAGTGAGGGGACATCATTTAGTTAGACAGGGACTCTCAGAGCTGTCTCGGCAGTGGGATGAATAACCTAAAGAACCCGCTGAACTTTAAAGAACAAATCAAGGAAATCAGCAAAAGCGAATAAAGAAATGTGGACTCTTGGAGTTATATCTATTTTACTCTCGGTTTCTTATCCTAAACGCAGATATGAGCTGCTTGTTTCTATGATATTTTTTAAATTGTGGCTGTTCCCACGCATGATTACCTATGGACTTAGTCTAGACATCCCAGCCATTAAGCAGTGAACCTCACAGATAAGTGAGTCATCTGTGCTTAGGTTTCCTGTCGTTCTCTTTTGTCTTCTTCCCTTGTGAGGGCCATATCATACCACAGTGGGCATTCTCTTTCGGGGATGGGGCTCTGATCTCGGTGAAAAATTGTGCTAGAGTTCCCACTCCTCCACCCCCCCCCCCCCCGCGCCTGTCTACATGACTCTTTTGCCCCATAGGACTGTTTCAGTGTTACAACTGACTCTAGATGAGAGGGATCTTCGGGAAATTATTCAACAATGACAGGTATGTTTGGAGTTTGCACAGTGCTAACGAGACAGATACAAATTGTTTTCTCCTTTTTATTAATTACATTTTTCATTTATTTTACATCCTGACAGCAGTTTCTCCCTCCTCTCCTTTGTTTTCCCCCACCCCCAGTCTCCCCTCTGCCCCAACTCCCATCCACTCCTCCTCTGTTTCTGTTCAGAAAGAGGCAGGCCTGTCATGTTGTCAACAGAGCAAGGCATATTGAGTTGAGGTCAGACTAGGCTCTTCCCTTTGTACTGAGGCTGGGCAAGGCAACCCAGTACGAGGAATAGGTTCCCAAAAGCCAGCTCAAGCATTAGGGACAGGCCCTGATCCCACTACTCGGAGTCCCACAAATAAACCAAGCTACACAACTGTCACAGATACGTAAAGGGCCTAGGCTGGCTGCTTGCAGACTCTCTACCTGTCCATACAGAGTCTGTGAGCTTCTGTGAGTCCAAGTTTGTTGTTTCTGTGGGTTTCCTTGTGATGACCTTGACCCCCCCCCCCCCAGTGTACAGCTCCTAACGCTGCAAACAATTCCTATTCTTCCTCTTCCTCCTTCTGCTTCTTTTCCTGCTCCATTTTCTTCCCCTACTGGGGATCATGCACAGGGTCATAAAAATGCCTGCCAATGAGTCTCTAAGTTCTAATACAATGAATACAATGTTTCTTCTAACACCTCCTTCAAGGATCCAGACTTAATTGTTTCAAAATAATTCTTTTTTTCATTTCCTATCGACTTTCTCCAAAAGAGAGCTGTTCTTTCTAAAACTGCAACTCTGAACTACTAGAATTCTCGTCATGAAAGAGTTTTAAGTCGAGGGGCCAGTGAGATGGCCCAGCTGGTAAGCCTCTTGTAAACCCAAGCTCAATCCCTGGAACTTATTGTCATCTATAAACATGGCGGGCGGGCGGAGGAGGGGCGGACTGGAGGCCGGTGTCGGGAGGGGCGGCAGCAGGTCACTCAAGGCCTCAGCGGGACAATAGCAGGTCACTCAGGGCCTCGGAGGGTTCCCTTGGAGGGTAGGAGACAGCAGTAGGTGAGAGACAGACAGATACGCCATGCAGAGAGAGCTGAAGTATAGAGTTTAGTGGGTGATGGAGGGGAAGGAGAAGGGGGAAAGGGGGAAGGGAAAATAGCGAGAGAAGAAAGACAGATGGCAGGAGAGGCAGTAGTTAACTCTTCAGAAGAGGGTAGGAAAGAGAGAGCAGGCTGGAGAGGAGGCAGGAGAGGGGGTTGGGAGTGGGCGGGGCTTGTCTCTTAAAGGGACAGGATACTCAAGTGACAGACAAGGCCAGCAGATTATAACCAAACTGATGTGGTAGAAGGAAGGAACCAACTCCAGCAGACTGTCCTCTGACTCCTCCATGGGCACCATGGCACAAATCCATCCCCATCCCACCCACAGATAGATATTATGTTAAAACCTTTAAGTCAGATAGTTGTTCAAGCATGAAGAAAACCAGTTTGTTACTGGTCTTGTTCAAAGGTGTCCACCAAAGTTTAGGCGTTGGAAATTTAATTCTAACACCATCGACAAGCAGGGCCCAGTGGGAGGTGTCCAGGTTTTGATGACCTTTACCCCTAATAGGTGTATTAATGTGTTATTACAGGAGTGGGCTGATTGTTAAGGGAGTCAGTTAGATACAAAACAACTTCAGCATTTGCTGTTTCACTGTTGTTGGCCTTTCTGCCATGGGCTGGTACAGACAGAACACCCATGACTGCTCACACTTGATCTTAGGATCCCCAGACTCTAGAACTGTGTGGAACCCAGCCATGACAAGGTTAATTGAGGCTGGAGTTTCCACCTGGTTCCAGGAAAGACCACAAACTGAGACCAACCAGGACCATCCCAAGGAAGAGTACCTAATGTTTCAAAAGGCATTCCTAACATTCTAGCTATTGTAAATAGGATCACCTGATGTCCCTTAGCCTAGCAAACCCACCCCCCTCATCAAGACACCCTTAGACAAATGTCAGCCAAACATGGGTCCTGAGCCTTAGAAATCCCCACTCGAACCTCTACTATAAAAACCCCACCCCAACATCATGCCAATGCATTGGACACATGAAGAATCTTGAGTTTGAACTTAAATAAGAATAAAGATTCTTTGCTTTTACATACAGAACTTGGTCTCTTTGTTGGTTTTTGGGGGACCCTGTGATCTGGGCATAACAAGTTGTAAGATATAAATCTGTTAATTACTCAGTCTGTGTACAACAAAATACTATCAAAAGCTGGGGAGAGGATATAATATAGTTAGTTACCAAATCACACTTCCATTATTTGGGAAAGTAACATTCTACCCTCGAGCCACAGCAGCACCTTGTCCCTCAGGTTTGTAGCAGGAGCATCTCTGAAGACAGTAGAGCCAGAAAGAGCTATCAGTTTTTCAAAGCCAAAGTTACTAGCTTCATTTTTTTTTTTCAAGATAGGGTGTTCTCTGTATAGCCCTGGCTGTCCTGGAACTCACTCTGTAAATCAGGTTGGCCTCCAGCTCTGAGATCCATCTGCCTCTGCCTCTGATTGCTGGAATGAAAAGCATGCACCACCTCTGCCTCGCAACTTATTTTATAACCTCACATTAATGTCTTGCAACTTTCCTTCTATTTCTTATGCAAATAGGATGCAAAATCTAAAAGTAGTTGCTTCCAAGACTGAGATTCAAGAAAAACAGCTCATCCCCGAATGGCGTTGGTCAGATCTCTTTCAGATGGCAAAACTCTAAGTCTAACTCTAGGGCACACGAGTGAAAGAGAGAGTGGAATGGGGCTGGGGAACCGGCCCGGTGGGTAGAGAGCATTTGCTGAGGACCCAAGTTCAGTTCTCAGTGCTCTTGTCAGGCAGCTCACAACTACCCAAATCTCCAGGCCCAAGGATTCTGACACATTCTGGATTTGGAGGTCACCTGTACTCACACACATAAGCAAACCTACACACACACACACACACACACACACACACACACACACGATGAAAAATTAAAGAAATCTCTTTTTGAAAAGAGGGGATGTCGGCTCCTGTCACTGAAAAGCTCACAGAAGTCAGATACATCTGAATACAGATGTTTGATAGAGCCTTCTTTGCTTTGGTTTGTTTTCAGGCAGGACTCCTTTACTATCAGATATAGAGAGTGAAAAAAATGTCTACCAGCTGCTCTAGCTTCTCCAGCTGCTCCAGCTGCTCCAGCTGCTCCAGCTGCTCTCCGAATTTCGTTACTTCAACAGGGAAAACACTGTTTTTCCCATCAATATGCTGAATGAATAGTAATAGTATTTTCTATGTAGATTCCAAGTCAATTGAGAACTAAGAAAAACAAGCACTTGTTCAAATATCACCTTCTCGACTGCTACAAACGGCCATTTGTCATAGATATCAGGTGGTCCCACATGGGTTTCCAGTATGAACCATAGAAACAGGCAGACTTCCTGCTCACTCAGGGACCTAGGGATTACGCCTCTACAGGGGTGTGTTTAAGCAGCTTGGCTAAGTGAAGATGCCCAACTTATTGTTTTTGAATTGACCAATTAGATAAGTCAATCTTGCCTGAAGATTGGGTGTAGGGTGGAAAAAAAATGCCAGAGCTACCAAATTTATTGAAGCTACAAGTGTCAAGGATGTAAGTTTCTACTGAGGGTGTCTTTTTTGCTATTCCTTTAACACATTAGATTAACCATTTCATCTTTGAAACCATGGGTGGCCAGGAAGGGTCCCACCCTTCAAGGACAGTCCACCCCTTCCTTCTTTTTTTTAAATACTTATTTATTTATTATGTATACAATATTCTGTCTGTGTGTATGCCTGCAGGCCAGAAGAGGGCACCAGACCCCATTACAGATGGTTGTGAGCCACCATATGGTTGCTGGGAATTGAACTCAGGACCTTTGGAAGAGCAGGCAATGCTCTTAACCGCTGAGCCATCTCTCCAGCCCCCACTTCTTCCTTCTTGAAGCCACACTATACCAGCCACCACTGAGGGTTCTTGTGAACCTCTAGTGAACCCTGCAGTTGGTTCCTAGAAAGTTCTGAGGTAATTTGATCCCTTTCAAGGTGTTTGAGTCCAGGACTGAAACCCATTTCCTAGTCTCTTTCCTAACCCACAAGATGTACTGCAATCACCCAGTGTCGTCTCTCTGAGCCCACAGAATGGCACAGACGATAAGGTCTATGGAATTAAACTAGTACAATCCCAACAAATTAGTGACATCCTCCCCCAAACGTAAAAGCAAAGTTTTCTCAATGATCTACATCGTAGGAAGAAATTACTAAGTTCGTGAGCTAGTTTAGTGTCTGTTGCTGGGATGAAACACAGCTCACCGAAAACCATCTTGGGGAGGAAAGGGTTTGTTTCATCTTAGAATTCAAGGTAACAGTCCATCTCTACTGGAAGTTAGGGCAAGAGTTCACATCAAGAACCTGGAGGCAGGCACTGAAGAAGGAACCACAGAGAACACAGGGTTTCCATGCACTCACACCCAACATTTTCAGAAAACAAGATAATACACTAACTTTTAAAGCAGCTATCCCTGACAAGATAACACACCAGAACCTGTGTGTTTAGGGCTTCAGTGAGACTTACAGATGTTGTGATATGTCTAATGAATGAGGAGTGAGTGAAATCTTGGTTCTGACCTCCCAAAAAGCCAGTTAGTCAATGCGGGATGTCTAGAATCCAGGGCCTGTAAACTGAAATTTGATCGAGAGAAGACTTGGAAAAAAATTCATTTTAGTACTCTTAATTTTCCATAATTTGGAAATAAAATCAATTCCAGTGCACTGTCTCCACCCTACAGAGTGGCTTTGGAGGTGTAACTATCTTTTGGCACAGTGGACCAAACTGATAGCTACAGTTCCCAGGTCTGGGTAAGATGTCTGCCTTTCCTCTTCCCCCACTGGAAAGCTATAGTTTATTTTATTATTTATTTTCTTTTTCCTTTAGCCCCATTTCCTGGCACTCTGGGGTCATAGTGGCTACCTTTTTCCGAGCAAGTATATAGGTTCTTAAGAAAAAACCTACCTTTTGAGTCCAGTCAGATTTTGACCCAATTTCCAGGAGCTGGATGGGGAGACGAGGGCAGATAATACTTGAGTCTGTTGAAAATTTACATGAATTTAAGATGGATCCTTTGACTGTTTTCTCCATGAAAATATAGAATGATTTGCATTCCAACTAGTATAGTCTACCATACTTGTAAGCAAACACCTTCCATGTAAAACCTCCCAAGGTTTTGAATTACACAAGGCTCAGTTACCTGGCAGTGTATAGGACAAATAGTCTCCTCCAATGCTCAGAAGCCCCTAAAGATGCCCTTCTATATCATCTGGTGATGTGGGGTGACCTTCTGTATGCTGTGAATATGTTTTCTTACCATTGGTTAGTAAAGAAGCTGATTTAGTAAATAACCAGGCAGAATAGAGCCAGGTGGAAAATCCAAGCAAAGATAAAGGGAAAAGGCAGAGTTTGAGAGGCACCAGCAGCCACCAGAGAAGCAAAAAACCACCAGATGTAACAAGCCATGAGCCTCATGGTAAAATACAGAATAATAGAAACAGATTAATTTATGTTGTAAGAGCTAGTTAATGATAAGTCTGAACTAATAGGCCAAACCGTTTACAATTGATATTAAGCCTCAGAGTGGTTATTTGGAAATTGGTGGACAAGAGAGAAACCTTCAGTTACAATCTGGTCCTTGGGTATTCTGTATCTATGTAGGCCAAAGAAGATAGGAATTTAGGAACTTAGGCCTGGTGTGAGTTTGACTAAAAAGGAATAAGGAAATAGTAATTCTCTTTCATATCTCCTGCAGCTGACTGAGAGTCAGGCTTCTTTAGGCATGGAGCCAAGGGTGGAGAGTTAGGAAGGAGAGAGATTAAGTGGAGGTTGGGGCCAATGACTGGCTCTCTTAGGCTGCATCTTCGGGCAGGTGAGAGAAGTCTGGCTATAGCCCTGCTCCTCTCAGCATTGCTCCCTTACCACCAGAAGACTTGGGGCCCCCATGGCTAATCTCACTCCATCCTGTCTATTTCAACCCACTTAGCCTTTCCTCACTGCCAGACTCTTCCCAGTCATCTCCCTTATGGAGCTCCAACGTCCTTCTGCCAGGGTGCTGACTCCATTCTTCATGAGGCTCTTTCCCACCACAATAGACCAATGACACAGTCACTTGATGAAGCTTTAAAAATGGAAGTGTGATGACGTCACTTCTCAGAAACTTCCAGAACTCCATAGCCCATTCAGAATAAACTTCACAAGCCTCACCATCCCTTGACTCTGCTCCCAGACCTTATACCTGCCTATGCTTTCCCCAGATTTTTCTCCTTTTGATGTTGGATTCTGACTTGTTCTTCAAATTGCCAGCCTTTCTTTTGCTTTGGATTTTGCAGAGGTCAAAGTCCCTTTTCTGTAGCTTCCACCCTCTCCTCCAGATGTCTCCTTGACTGCCCTCTTAATCCTTGCTCAGATGTGATCTTTCCAGTGAATCCACCTTTAATCACCATGATTAAAATTGCAGTTACTCCTGTGGTAGACAGAATGATTTATCTTCAAAGATATTCATATCTTAACCTCTCAAACTTGTGAACATGTCATACTGCATGGAGGGGGGGGGAGAGAGAGAGAGAGAGAGAGAGAGAGAATACTTAATTCTCTGGAATACTTAAGCGTGCCAGAGAGCGTTGTTACAAAGGTTCTTAGAGAAAGAAGGCGAAGGTCAGAGGACAGATACCGGAAGCGGAAGTGGGATGAAGTCATCATGCATCAAGAAATGTGGGCAGCCTCTAGAAGCTGTGAAAGACGGGGAAATAGATTTCCCCAGCCAGAGTTTTTCAGAAGAATGTACCTTGTTGACACCTTGACTGTAACCCAGTGAGACCCATTTTATACTTACAACCTGCAGACACGTAAGATGCTAAATTTGTTTTAAGTCAGGTTTGTGAAAATTGAAAACACACACACACACACATCCTTAATCTAAACTAGTATAAATACAAACTAATGAACTAATGCAATCCCTACCTCTGTCCCCCACCTCCTGGCATGGTTGCTGTCCTCTGTGATACCTAACTTCAGATGACATAGTCATTATTTTACCCATTTATCCCTTTACGTTTCTGCCTCTGCCTGGCTAAAAGTCGACTCTGTAGAGCAGGGACTATTTTGTTTGTTTTTGGATCCCAACATGAGAACAACCTACAGGATGCTAGATTCATAAAAAGTGTTTGCCAAATGGCAGACATATTTGCCTCCTGTCAACAATGATGTATCATTCTTAGGACTCTCTTTAATTTTATGAAATGTTTTAAATGTTTTGCGAGGTTATAAATAGTGGCACACACCTGCAATCCCAGCCCTTGGCAGACTGGCAAGGGAGATACTGAGTTTGAGGGTAGGTGACTTCGCAAGTCCTAGGCTGGCCTGAGCTACACAGTGGGACTCCGCCTCAAAAACAAACAAACAAACAAACAAAATACAGTTTAAAAAGTGGCTTGCTCTTCCTAATATTAAGGGATTTCGTCTACACTTTCTGCCCTTTCACATGTTAAGACTATTGGCAGGGTTCTATATTTTTTTACACAAAGTTGATACAGATGAATTAGCAGTTTTACTCAAAAACTACCCCCATGTCTTAAATGTCTTCAAAATGGGAAAAGAAAAGTATTTCACATATTATATTTTCAAAGGCTACTAGCATTCCAAAAGCATTAGGAAATTCAAACATTATGGCATTACCTAATAAAGAAAGCAATCTTTAAATTCCTGGCTAAGTACCAACTTCCTGAAGTCACACAGCTTTGAATGCAAGGACCAAAAGTCTTCTGGTGAGAGTTCAAAAGTGTGTTTCTTATACATTTAGGGGACGTAAATTCTTCTAGAATAACTCCTCACTTCCTCTTACTCTATGCTACCACAGTCTCCTCTCTTTCAAGTTGAGAACATGATCAAATGTACCGTGTACTGGCTTTTATGAATCGGCCGCGATGTGTTTTCGCATCATGACCCACATTGTAGGTTAGGGATCTCCACTTGCTTTCTGAGCCATCAAATGTATCACTTTTCCCTCCCCCCCTGAGACATTAGCATTGCTTCAGGTGGTCCTTCTGAGCAGCTCCTAAGGTTGTCTGCTCAGTGCTAAAGAAGCAGCTGCTGCCTTCGATACTCCTTCAGTTCACTGTAGAGAATGTATTTACCGTTGTTGAGGCTGAGTTTGCTCTTTGACGATTTCATACATGTGTATAATGCATTCTGGGTATTCTTTCCTCCTATCCTCCTGACCCCTATCCCTGTCCCCTACTTGTTCCTCTCCCAGATTCACAAGTTTCAGTTTAGTTTAATTGGGGCCATCTGTGTGACCCCTGAATTGGAACTCTTCATTGGAACCTGCTGCTGTTACAAGTAGGTATAACCCCAGAAGGCAATGACTTTTCCCCTTTCTTAGTCCGTTTAAAGGAAATAGTTCAACAGTGAGAGCTAGGACCCCTAAACTCCTCCTCAGTCTTGGTCTGACTTTTGAAAGTTCCATTCTTGTGTGACCCAATGCAGTCATCCAGAGTTGCTTAGAGCTTGTGTTTACAGTGACTGTGTACTGCCTGAGAAATGGCATTTGGCATTTGAATACCCATTATTTTTTAAATTTCTAGGGGTGTGAAGATAATTTCTATCTTGTGCTTTTAATCTAGTAAATATTTTCCCCCATCTTTCATGGTACCAAATGTTACACATTGGGTCTTTTACTTTCCCTAGTTCTCCAGAAAATGTGGGCATGCTTTGGATCATTGGGAGGGCAGGAAATCAGTCCATCCACCCACCAAACCCAGTGGAGGTCACGAGGGACATTGAGCAGAGGGATTGGGTCGAGTGATAGGACAAACTGCTGATTTTGTTCTTCTACTGCAGAAGAAGCTGGAGAGTCTGACCAGGACCCTTTGTCCTGTAGGGCAGCAGTTTGAGATGGCTCTGGGAGACCTTAAGGTAGAAATACCTGCAGCAGTGGTCACACTGCATGCTTTCCGGACGTGGCCTTTAAACTATCTGACCTCATACTTGGTATATATAGACAGTTGGTTCCTGGCAAAGAACCAGGATTTCCTTAGCTGGACGCTAATGTGAAGTTGGTCAAGGTGGCTAGCTGGCCACCGCAACAAAGGAGAGAAAGCATTTTCCCAGCTAGAAGTGAGCTGTCATGGACAGGGAAGAACTTCCGTTTTGGGCACAGATAATCAGTAAGCCACCAGTCTGAGAAAGCGGGAGAAATACTTTGTTTCTGAACTTTTTTCTGTTTTGTTGTTGGCTTGGTCAAAATTGATCAGATGTACTTGTGATTTTCTTTCTTCTCTTTTCTTCTTCTTTTTTTTTCTCCTTTCCCTCTTCATCTGTTGTTGAGACAGAGTGTTGCTATGAGGCCCGGACCAGCCCCAAGCTCCAGATCTTTTGACCTTAGCCTCCTAAGTAGCTCAGTCTACTGCAGATTTCTTTTTCAAGCATTTTAACCACATTGGGTAAGCGCCTCCCTCCTTAAGTAAGGAGATAGGCCGTGGGGTGGAGAAGAAATCTCGGGCTTCAGTACCAAGGGGACATTTAGAGATAAGATATCTGTGATTATAAAACGTATGATGACTCTCCACAATCGGTTAAACCAAATGTCTAACTACCATAAAATGTGTCAGTCCTTGAAGGATAATATTGGAAACATTTATTAGCACGAAAAGATTCAAGATAGATGACTAAGTTTGAGAAAAGAGAAAGCAGTTGAAATGGAGGGAAGGGACAGAGGGAAACACACACACACACAAACACAGAAACAGAAGTGTACTTTGTGCTGGGTGTCTGGAGTGAGGGTTTGCAATGCCAGATACACTTGGAAAATCACCACTCCAATGCCTAATAGGCAGTAAACTAGCACACGCTGTGGAATGTGGTAATAAGGTGACTGCATAACTTTTACTGTGGTTTATTTTTTAAATTTTTCCATAAATGAGCATAAATGGATGCTTTTCTCATATAATTATTAAAAGTAAATATTGTTCCTCAGAGAGCTTATTTAAAAAAAAAAAGAGGAAAAAAGAGAAAGAGAGGAAAAAAAAGACACAAAGCTAAAACAGTTTTATGGATGAGTTCTTGACACTCTGTGAAGAGATGAGTAACTTTCATTTTTCTTAAAATGTTTACAGAGCAGGAAAAGATGCAAAGTGTATCACTTCACTTTAAGAACTGTCACATCCCTGCATGTCAAAATTTAACAAAGAGAGCTGGATAAACAATCACAAGCTAATTTCATTTCAAATCTGATGCAAAAAGTTGAAAATAATAGTAGCTTTCACTTAGTATTGTGTTAAATAACAATATGCCATGACAAGGTACAGTGTCTTTTAAAACACAAACATATTTCAATAATAGAAAGTTCTTACCAAATTTTTTCAGTAGATAAAAAGAAAAGAATAAAGTCTTTGATACTAAGATGTCAATGGAGTTTGGAAAATGCATTTGGTGGTGGTAAATATACAATTTATTCTCTCACAAAAAGACTGAGGATCTTAATGATATTAGAAGGACACTTCATAACCAGGAGTTGGAGTTCAGGCCTTTAATCCCAGCAACTTGGGAAGCAGAGGCAGATGAATCTCTATGAGTTCAAGGCCAACTTGTTCTACATAATAAGTTCCAGGCCAGCCAGAGCTGCTCAGTGAGACCCCATCTTAAAACAGAGAAAAAGAGAGAGAGGAATAGAAACATACTCCCTAAATATGGTAGGAAATGTTTATTTTAAACAAATATCTAGCATTATACAGAACAACGGGTAAAAAGGAAGGCATTTTTAAACTACTAAATTGTTGAAAGTCAGTATAGCTTAATTGTGATTCATTCCTCGAGTTTCATGTGTTAGAAGTGTGATTCTTATTGTGTGGTATAAAGGTGGCAAGTGCTTTAAAAGTCAGGGCCTGGTGAAAGCTGATTAGGTCCCGAGTGCCACCTACACAAATGGCCTACTATTGCCCCTGGATCTGTAGTGGCTCAGACTCCCTAGGACCGGAAAATTTCTTGTTGGCATGGGTTATCATAAAGTGAGGCCACGCGGGTCTCAAAAGAATTCTCAGTAAACCTAAAAAACAAAAAGCAAACAAACAAAATGGAAAAGTGGGGGAGGGGTGGGGAGAGGTAACTTAGCAGTGAAGAGCACTGGAGGCTTTTCTAGAGGGCCCAGAGTTCAATTCCCCGCACTCACATTAAAGAAACCACAACCATCTATAGTTCCAGTTCCACGGGATCTGACACCCTCTTACTGGCCCTGTCAGCAGATACACACATTGTACACACACACACACACACACACACACACACACACACACACACACACAACGAATCTTTATTTTCAAAAAAGTAGATTGAATTTGAATTAATAACATAACTTTTTAGATGTTCAAATCTATGATTATCTGTTGTAGAACATTAGTTAAGAATGTGCTACGTTTATTTGTGCCATGGGACATTTGTTTAATGGTGGGAAGATGTGCTGATTTTTTATGTTGCATTTGTTTAACTCTGTGAAGCGGTATTCCTTTGCCTGTCTATGACACCTGATGGGTCTAATAAAGAGTTGAATGGTCAATAACAAGGTAGGAGAAAGGATAGGCAGGGATGGCAAGCAGAGAGAATAAATAAGAGAAGAAATCTGGGAGGAGAAGAGAGAGGAGCAAGAGAAGGAGGAGAGGAGGGCAATAGAGGCCAGCCACCCATTTACATAGGAAGCCATGGAGTAAGAAGTAGAGAAAAGTACACAGGATGAAGATAAAAGCCCAGTGGTGTTGAAGGGGGGGTGTGGGGCTGCTTGTTCCAGCTGCCCGGCTAGCTTATATCTGAAATAATCACACAGAAATTGTATTAATTAAATTACTGCTTGGTTCATTAGGTCTAATTTCCCATTGGTCAACTCTTACATCTTAATTCAACCCATTTCTACCAATCTGTATAATACCATGAGGTTGTGGCTTACCGGGAAAGATTCTAACCAACGTCAGTCTCAGGCAGAAACTTCATGGCATCTCAGCTCTATCTGCTATTTCTTCCTCCCAGAATACAGTTCTGTCTTCTCCGCCTATTAAGTTCTGTCCTATCAGGTCAAGCAGTTTCTTTATTGATTAACCAATGAAAGCAACACTAATACCAAAGGAACTCCTACACCATTTCCCCTTTTCTGTTTAAACAAAAAGGAAGGCTTTAACTTTAACATAGTAAAATTACATATAACAAAAACAGTTATCAAGCAAGAATTACATTTACATTATTTATATATATTTTATATTTTATCATATCAAAGGAAAACTATAACTATCTATCTATTCTTCAACTCCATCAAAGACTCCAGAAGTATCACCTAAGTAAACAGGAAGTAAGCAACTTTCAAATCTCTAGAAATGAGAGAGACATCTCGCTGCCTGTACCCAAAGTTCTTTTGTACTGTTGGGGCATCCATCTTCAGCCTACAGGCTCATAGTATCCAGCAGACTTTTCCATGAAGCAGGACATTCTAAAGACAGTTCAGTCACTTTCTTCTGTGTCCTGCAGAATGTCTCACAGATTTTTCTATGAATCAGGAACACCAAAGGATCATATTACCTTTTGGCAAGTTTAACAGTCATCTCTCTGTGGGTTCTTCATGTCCAGTTTATGCAACAGTCCAGACAAGAGCAGTTTCTTGCCCAAATGGCTATCAAACTCCATAAGTAGCTTCTTTGATGCCCATCTTCCTCTTGGAGTAGCTTGGTGCTGCCAGAAGCCAATATGTCTGATTGTCATGAAAAGCCCTAACTTATTAAAACATTTTAAATGCCATATTCTGTAGTCTTTGAAAGATATGAAGAATTCCTATCTAATTGAAATATATCTCTATATATCTCAAAAATCTAACTAACATGACTATAAGCTTGACTATTATTGATGATTATTCATTAACAACCTATATTTCTTAATTATATGTTATATTTTAAAATGAACTACACAATCACAATACCTTAATCAAGAGCAGAAATATACATATAAAGAGACTGACCTTAAATTTATATCAATAAAACCAAATCCATACCAATGCAAATTATTCATATCTGTATCACAGTGGCAAAAGGTAGATGAATAATTTAAATTCAGAAAGGCTGGCTAAAGCCGGGCAATGGTGGCACATGCCTTTAACCCCAGCACTCGGGAGGCAGAGGCAGGAGGATCTCTGTGAGTTTGAGGCCAACTTGGGCTAGTTCCAGGACAGGCTCCAAAGCTACAGAGAAATCCTGTCTCAATAAACCTAGAAAAAAGGAAAGAAAGAAAGAAAGAAAGGAAGGAAGAGAGAAAGAAAGAAAGGAAGAGAAAGAAAGGAAAAAAGAAAGGAAGAATGAAAGAAAGAAAGAAAGAAAGAAAGAAAGAAAGAAAGAAAGAAAGAAAGAAAGAAAGAAAGGAAAGCTAGAAATAAGCCAAGATGAGATCAGGTACTCATAAGAAAGAATAAGCCTCTGTGTGTAATTTATTTGGGAGCTGAGTGATGGGCTCCCAAAGAACCAAAATAGTAAAGAGCAAACAAACAAACAAAAGCCCCAACTACAGTTATCTTGTGTATTGTGTCTCTTAGACAGATTGCTTTCCTCCTGCCATAGTTATTTTGTTAAATTAGGGCAGTCAGCGCCCTCACGTTTGTAGAGGCAGGAGCTGAAGCAAAGCTTGGAGAAATATGTGTGTCAGTCAAGCTAAGCCTGGGGGGCACCACTGTTGTGAGCTATGAAAGGGTTTGTATTCAGTGAAGAAAGAGCACTCTGCCCCAAACAAGGATTACAGAGTCAAGTGAGGAGTGGGAGGCTCCCCCAAGAGCAGACACTTCAGCTGAGAGAACTGCTTTGGGACCTCCCAGGCTCTTTCCTTTTCCATAAGGAGGCTGATTCTCTAAAACAATTAAATAAAACAATCAAGAATGCTAGGTTTTACCCTACTGTCCCTTCCTGATCTGAAGGCTCGTGATAGAACTCACAAACTCTAAGAAAACCCCCTATCAAACAGACAAAGAAAACGTTAGAAAATGTGTGATTTGTTCTATGTCCCTAGATTGTGAGTACATTTGATTTAATCAGGGTCATATTAAAAATGTGATGGAAGTAATGAATAGCCGATTTAAAAGTCAGAAATAAAATTAATAAATTGGAAAACAATCCAGGGAGTCTTGCCAGGGCGGAGAGTATAGATTGAAGGAAACATGATGAACGGAGACCAAGTAGATGTGGTCGTTCAGGGTAGTTCAGTGAGCGTTAAGAACTTTCAGGTGACTGTAGTACACACATCTGAATCCTCAAAAGCTTGGTCTTGGGGCTAGGAAAATGGCTCCTTTGGAAAAATGCATGCCTTGCAAGCTTTGGAACTCATGTGAAAATGCTGTTCTCAGGGCATGCTTGTAATCCCAGGGCTGTGGGCAGGGGTAGATGTAGGAATATCCTTGGGGCTCCCTGGGCAGCCAGGCTTACATTCTTGGTGAGTTCCTGAGAGACAGCACCCGACCAAGATTGACCTCTGGCCTCCACAGGCGTGGAGGCACATACATAAACCATCACACATACACAACACGCATAAAACAAACAACAACAAACCCTTGGTTTTCATGGCAATAGCTGACAAAATGCCTGGCTGATGAGTCAGCCAGCCTCTCACTTAGTCTTAGTCATAAACAGAATTTCTGCACAGCAAAGATAAAGGAAATTCTTTAACCAAGGCAGATTTTGCCCTTCTCTGGGAAGGACTATGTCCTGAATGATATGGAGACGACATGCACAAAGTGAGTGATGTACAAAGCTGAATGAGTCTATGAATGTTTCAAATATTCCACAACAGATGAGAAAAACTACATTGTCCTATCCCCAAGTTGGGCAAATAGTTAAAATAACTGCTGCTTTACTCAGAAAAAAATGAACTTAGATAATAATAAGAAACAAACTTTGAAATTATGAAAAGGCTATAGAAATTCATCTCACCCTTCTATGTACAGAGAATTACGTTATGAAGTTGTCATATAGACAGGTAGTTGAAGGGCATGCAATAAAAGCTTTCCAAAATTGTGACTGGCAGAGCAGTCGCATGCACGAAGTCTTAGGTTTCATTCCCTACACTGCAAAAACTCAAAACAAAACCTGATGTGGGATTCCTCTCTGTATGCTGTGGATATGTTTTATTACCATTGGTTAACAGAGAAACTGCTTTGGCCTATGACAGGGCAGAACATAGCTAGGTGAGAAGACTACACTGAATGCAGGGAGAAAGAAGGCGGGATCGGGCAGAAGCCATGTAGCTGCCTAGGAAGAAAGTTGCCTGAACATTACCAGTATGCCACAACCTTGTGGTTATACATAAAATAATAGAAACAAATTAATTTAAGATGTAAGAGCTACCAAGGAATATGCCTAAGCTGTTGACCAAACAATATGGTAATTAAAATAGTCTCTGTGTGATTATTTGGGTCTGGGCAGCAGAGAAACAAAAGTGCAGTCTCCATTTACAAAAATCAAAATCAAGATTATGTATTACAGAAATGCATTAGGCAATTGATTCTTTGAAATTAGTTACTCTTTTATATTTTGTGACTTTTGAAGTATTTTTTGTACTTTAAGGTTTTGAAATTTGTTTATGACTAGAATCCACTTATGAGTGAGTACATACCATATTCCTCTTTTTGGGTCTGGCTTACCTCACTCAGTAAAGTGTTTTCTTTTTCCATCCATTTGCATGCAAAATTCAAGATGTCATTGTTTTTTACCGCTGAGTAGAACTCTAAAGTGTATATGTGCCACACCTTCTTTATCCATTCTTCTATTGAGGGGCACCTAGGTTGTTTCCAGGTTCTGGCTATTACAAATAGTGCTGCTATGAACATAGTTGAACAAATGCTTCTGTAGTATGATTGCGCATCTCTTGGGCATATTCCCAAGAGTGGAATTGCTGAGGGAGGTTGATTCCCAGTTTCCTCAGAAACCGCCACACTGATTTCCACAGTGGTTGCACAAGTTTGCATTCCCACCAACAATGGATGAATGTGGCTGACGGTGGAGGCTGACCGAGAAGCCAAGGACAATGGCGCTGGGCTTTGATTCTACTGCATGGACGGGCTTTGTGGGAGCCTTGTCTGTTTGGATGCTCACCTTCCTAGACCTAGGGGGAGCGGGGAGGACCTTGGACTTCCCATAGGGTAGGGAACCCTGAATGCTCTTTGGCTTGGAGAAGGAGGGGGAGGAGGAGTGGGAGAGAGGGGAGGGGAGGGAAGTGGGAGAAGGGGAGGAGTGGAAATTTTTGATAAAATAAATAAATAAAATAAAAATGACTTAAAAACTATAGTTTTTAGGGCAGTGCTACAAGCCACAACATTATACAGTAATTACTTAGCCATATTTTCATGAAGTCAACCCATCAGAGCTAAGAGCTTTGTGTGGAGGATTAGACCAAGATTCCTGACGTGCTGGAATTATTGTCCTGTAAATAAAGTGGCTGTTTCTTGCTGTAAAAAAAAAATTGAAATTTGTTATTTTCATTCTAAATAAGAATTCAAGCTCATATCTATTTTTTTATTAGAGTATAATATGCATCCAACAAAATAAGCAATCATATATGTGAATACACACACACACACACACACACACACATTTTGGATTTTCAAAGCAGGGTCTTTCTGTGTATCTTTGGTAGTCCTGGAACTCACTCTATAGACCAGACTGACCGTAAACCCAGAGATCCACCTGCCTCTGCCTCCTGAGTGTTGGGTAAAGGTATACATCACCAAGTTCAGCTGATTAATTTTTTATGACCTGTGGCCAAGTTGTATGTCTACTCAGTTTATTTTTACATGGATGCTGGACTCAGGTCCTCATCCTTGTGTAACACATACTTTACCAGTTGACCCCATATCCCCAACAAACCTTAAGTTATATTAAGTTATAAACTCCCAACAAAACAGCTGCCCTTCTTGTATTTCCTCATCTAGTTAAGACACACTAACACAAGGTTATAAAAATCTTAAACAGGGAAGAATTAAGAACTCAAAAGAACTAGAAAATATAACTAAGTAATTATTAACATATTTATAAAAGCCCAATGTAAAAATGTTCACCGAAAAAGAAAAATTGCTTAAAAATTGCCTTTTCTGCATAAAAATATCAGATGATTTCTATAAAATGTAATGTGAAATGGGAAGATATATTTTAAGAGAGACTTTATTTATCTTGCATAATTTATATATACATATATGTGTATATATATATATATAATATCTTTATGATAGTCTGTGATTTGCTGTTTAATGCAAATCCTGAATGTGTAGTGACTACTGATTCATGAGCACCCATAATCAGAGTGGACATCAGCTGTCCCCATCCTTAGAGTCCTCTCGTCACATACACAAGAAATTCTGACTCAGTTATAACCAAGAGCCTTTAGAAAAAGCAGGACGTGCAATTCATTCAACGCTTAAAAAAAAAAGAATATCTTCAGTTAATGTCTAATCATTCTCAGTGACCGTACTGAATTTAGGGAAACATTAACTATCCAAAGGATAGTTAAGTTCCTCAGTTCGCCTCGTCATCATGAGGCCAAGCCTAATGTAAGTGTGGGCATTCATTATCTTCAACACTGTGCTGTTAGAGCAAGGGCTCTCAAAGCATCGCGGCCGCAAAGCTCCTGGTACCTTCATCACCGGCTTCAAAGACAGCAGTTGCGTGGCTCTCTGTGAACTTTCCAGCATCCCATCTCACAGAAACAGCCTCTTTTTTCTTCAGTCAAAGAGCGAAAGCAAAGCCTTTCTGGGGAAAAAAAAATCACACTCATCATCTCTCACAGCCTTGACTTTGTTCTTTCCATTACAAGGTCATTACTTGACAAAAATAAATAAATAAAGCCATCACTGCTCCAAGACACAAAGCGCTGAGGAAAACAGCAGTAACAACAACAACAACAACATAAAACTACCAGCAAACCCGAGTCCTCAATCTATAGCAGTGCTATCTCCTACACAATTATCTTCTAATTTATTCCTTTGTTGTACAGAATGTGTTGAAATTTTGATTAGAAAGCGGGGAAAACTCAGAGTTGAAGTTTTGAAAAACAGTTATTCACTACCTGGCTATGGTGGTTTGGTTGAGAGTGGCCCCCATAGGTTCATTTTATTTTATTTTTATTATTAAATTTATTTATTTACTTTACATACCAAGCACAGTTTCCCCTCCCTCCTCTCCCCCATCCCTTCCCCCCACCTCCTTTCCACCCCCTCTGCCATCCACTCCTCAGAAAGGGTAAGATCTTCCACGGGCATCTACAAAGCATGGTATGTAAAATGGAGGCAGAACTAAGCTCCTCTTCACTGCATCAAGGTTGAGAGAGGCATCCCACCAGAGGGACAGGTTCCAGAACACCAGCTCATGCACCCCATAGGTTCATATATCTGAATGCTTAGTCACCCGGGAGTGGAACTCTTTGAAAGAATTAAAACTAAGGCCTTGTTGGAGGAAGAGTCACCGGGGTGGGCTTTGAGGAGTCAAAAGCCCATGCCAGCCACCCTTTCCTTGCATTGTGATGTTGCTAGGATGTGGCTCTCAGCTACTTCTCCGGCACCGTGCCTGCCTGTGTGCTGCCGCGCTCCTCACCGTGGGCAAGTCCCCAATTAAATGGTTTCTCTTATAGGAGCTGCTTGGTCACCATGCCTCTTCACAGCGATAGAACAACGACTTAGACAATGGGGTGCAGACTTTACTGTTGAGGACTTCTTGACTCTATATTGTGATCATGTGTCGCACAGGAAACACAGCTCTATAAATACCCATGTACACACCACCTGACTTGGAATACCAGATCAACACTGTCATATGTAGGTATGGCCATCACAATCACTCATCTGTCTGCACATGAACATGCTACCAGTTTCCATGCAACCATACTCTGTAGCTGTTGGCTGTCTATTTGCTTGCTGGATATAGATGCATGGACACGTGTGTATGCCTGTGTATGTGTGTGTGTGTCTTTTCGATTCCCATGTGCGAAATTTTTCTGTATGTTAAGAATGTGATACCAAGGCTTCCAGCATCCAAAAGATACCTTACATGGTCCTATTATTATTTTTTTTTTGGCTTTTTCTCAGGATGGTTTAGTTTGGTTGCTTGGGTACAACTTATCGAAGACAGTTGCAGAAACTAATCAAAATCGATTGTAAGTTTGGGGCCTTTTACCTTTGCTTATTTTATCTCCAATGCAAGGTGTTATTTTACATCCAGAATTTACCACCTGTTCAAATCCTTCCTTGTCCTGAAGGCTTGATGGAGGAGAGGGGAGGAAAAAAAACATTAACTTGGTTTGAACTAGGAAAGTGTTTATTAAAGACATATTCGGGGGTAGTTAAGTGCACCTGTTACTCTTCCGGAAGGACCCAGGTTCAGTTCCCAGAACCCAACATATCAGGAAGCCAGCAGCCATCTGTAACTCCAGGTCTGGGGGATCCATCCCATGCTGCTGGCCCCTTTGGGTGTCTGCACTCACCTGCACAGCACAAACCCACATGGAGTCACGGCCATCTGCACATAATAAAGTGAAAAAATTAACCTTCTAAAAAACAAAAATATATTCTGTAAAGATAAAATAGAAACAGTCATTCTCTTTCCTTATGGAAGTGGCGCCTGATAAGGTCTGGGCTTGCACACTGGAAATCCTAGCAGGACCCTGGAAGCTTAGAGGAGTTCAAGGTCAGTGTATTTATTGCCCCACTTGCTTGTCTGTCAGGTCACTAGTGGTTGATTTGGTTTTGCTCCTCTAATGAAGGCCGCAGTTCTTGTCCTTCCGGAACTGGTTTTCTGGCTGGGTTCTGATACTCTCTTGTGCTTTTGTGTTACTATACCCAAGGCTGTACCAACCCCCTCCATTTCCGATGATTTTCTTAAACCTTACCCACAAGTTTTTAAAACATAGTTTTTTTTGTTATTTTTCTATTTTTTTTAAATATTTATTTATTTAGTATACAATATTCTGTCTGTGTGTATGTCTGCAGGCCAGAAGAGGGCACCAGACCTCATTACAGATGGTTGTGAGCCACCATGTGGTTGCTGGAAATTGAACTCAGGACCTTTGGAAGAACAGGCAGTGCTCTTAACCGCTGAGCCATCTCTCCAGCCCCCCCTTTTTTTTTAAATATTTATTTATTTAGTATACAATATTCTGTCTGTGTGTATGTCTGCAGGCCAGAAGAGTATTTTTCTATTTTTAAAGGTTTATTTATTTGTTATGTATATGGTGTGCATGTCTGCTGGCTAGAAGAGGCCACCAGATCACATTACTGATGGTTATGAGCCACCATGTGGTTGTTGGGAACTGAACTCAGGACCTTTGGAAGAGCAACCAGTGCTCTTAACCTCTGAGCCATCTCTCCAGCACCCTTAAGACATAGTTTTAATGAAAGTCATTTCAAGTTTCTAGGGTAGGCATATCTCTATTGTTGCTGTTTTGAGGTATTGTTCATTTGTTGGTTTATTTTTGGTGGGCCCTCAGGTGAGGCAGTGATATGAACTCAAAAGAGGCATTTTGACCAGTCTTCAGGGCGAGTGAGGGAGAAAGAGGCATCACAGACCGGTAAGGAGATTTCTGTAGTTCTTCCCCAACTCCATTCCATCATCTGCATCTTCCTTATGGTCTTCTGTTTCCTCATGACTGGCCAGTGCCTCTCCTTCCTATTTTCCCCTTTCCACTCTATCTCTTGCGCTTCCTTCTTAAGCACTAACGTCAATTAATGATTAAACAGAAGAGAAAGTAAAAACATTATCCTATGTCCACGTGTCTATTGACGGTACTGGCTTCTAAAGACGAAAATGACTTCTCCCAGATTATGTAACACGAGCAAAAAGTAACTCTCCGATGGTGAGGGCATCATTCGCAAAAAAAGGGAAAATGTTTTGCCACAACAGCAGTTTATCAGTTCTGTTTGGCTGCAAGGATGTGTAAAAAGTAGAGAGTGTATTATGTTTAATGTTAGAGACCATGCCACATGGAGAGCGTTTCCTTCCTAGTAATAGGAGAAATGGAAAAACTGGGAATAGAAATAGATCTTAGATCTCCTGACATAAGAAATGAAAAGTTATTATCGTAATGATTCCTTAACCCAAGTGATCCCTATTTGGATGAGGTCTGGACACAGACTCAAAACTCACACAGAAATCTGAAAAGTATAGAATTCTATGGATAATGGTTAAGGTTACAAATATCTTGGTGATTTATTTTTAGTCCTCTGGCGTGAAGAGTTTAGAGTATCATTAATCCCAGTATTTTTGTTTTTCTGTACTGCTATGGATTTGCTGCCATCACTTTATCAGTCTGATGTGCTTTGCACACCTGTCTCTGAAGAGGTTCTCTCTGGCTGACACGCACACACACACACACGCACACACACACACACACACACACATATATAATTAAAACTCAAAAAGGAGTAAATGAGTCTTACTTTGTTATATTCACTTTAATAAGTGATATATGAACCTCCATGTGGAGCTTGGGATATAGGAGAGTGTTACCAAAACAGGGGGATCTTTCAAAAAAGAGCTTGAAATGCACCCCCCCACACACACACATAAATCTACTCTGCACTAGCTCCTCTAAATCTTTCCCAAAGGCTTCACACACTGGCCATCGATAGATCCTTTGGATGTTTATGTTGCTTTATAATACTCACCATCCACTCATATGTAGAAATGAAACAAGGGGTGGATGGTCCAAATCGAGACGCTCTGTATTTAAGGTGTGTGTTCCGAGCAATGCATTGCTGCGTGATTGAATTATTTTGCAAACAACAGAGGACCCATACTCCAATCTGCATGACATATCTCACAGAACATTAAGCCGTTTGGTGTGTATGGAGGAGGAGGAGGAGATTCAGCAGCAGCATGGTATGTTTTCCCTCTAGGACCATAATAAACACTGTAACACAAGCTTCAATCAAATACAAGAGAAAATAATGCAACTTTGTTATCTTAGTTATTGTTCTACTGAAGTGAAGAGACACCATAACTGCAGCAACTCTTATACAAGAAAGCATTTAACTGGGGCTTGCTTACAGTTGCAGAAGCTTAGCCCATTATCGTCATGGCAGAGAGCATGGTGACAGGTGGGGTGGCCTGATCTGTGGGGGGTGAGAGAGCTGAGTGTAGCACGGGCACATGAAACCTCAGAGTCCAACTGCAGTGACTCACAAGGCCTTCAACAAGGCCACACCTACTCCAACAAGGCCACGCCTCCTAATCCTTCTAATCCCTGCCTATTTTGGATAAGCATCCAAATACAGGAGCCTATGGAGGGCATTTTACTCAAACCACCACACAATGGTGTAAGAATGGGTCAAAGAATGGCATACAGATTTACAGCAAGCTAATTTTTAAAAGTGAGAACATTTCAATTCATAAAAAGTATAGTATGGTAAAGAAATAAACCAATAACAGTAATTTGTCTTCATTATCCAGTTTTTTAGTGCATATGTGTGCCATAGATGACTAGATGTGCTTGTTTTAACCCAACGGGCACGAGACTAGGTTTGTTGACTCTAGCATCGCTCCAAAGAGCTGAGAACAATGGATCGTGCAGGGCTCTGAAGTCTATGTCATTACCGGCTAACTAGGATTTTCCCACTGCACTATAATCTCATGGGGTCACTGTTGGCTGGATGGGCTATCATTGACCAGATTGTGTTACAGGGTGCATGCATGCATTTTACACATGGTCCTGAAATGATCATGTTGTAGCTTCTCATTCTCCCTCTCTCCCTCTTGCACAGTAGGAGAGACTGGAAATGACTGTACTAACAGACATCTGATTGCTGCTATATGCAAGTATGTCTATTCCAATTTCGATATTTGTTTTATATTAAACCTTGAATAATTGAGTCCCTCAGTTATTCATGATTTCACCATTTCCAGCAAATTCAGACATTCGTTTAAGAAAACTCTCTTGACTCACTAAGAGTTTTGGCTGGGCTAAAAGTAGTAGTTCTTATTATTCAAACCCTTCAACTCACAGTTTCTAATTATAAACGTGCCCATATTAAGTCATTTTTACAACACTATCCAAAGTGATTTGCCTCAAATCTACTTATTCAAGCAGCAGTCATTATAATTCAGCTACTGGGCAGGAGGCAGGGGTGAATTTTTAGGAGCACAGACACTGTAAAGTCAAAATCAAACAGCATAACCTCCACAAAACACAACCCCTTTGGTTCATGCAGACAGTAGTCTGAGTCACTCTCTCTTGAAACATGTTTTCTGCAATTTCCCTCCAAAAATAAACACAGTTGATCTCTCCTTTTCTGTTTTTTTTGTTTCTTTTTTCATAAAATTATCAACTTAAAATATATCATGAACTTTATTGGTTGGAAGTTATGCAGAATTTTGTTTATGAACCCAAAGTGGCTCTGCTTTTCCTCATTTTTTAGGACCCCTTGATTAGGTGTTAGAATCAACAACTCTTTCTTTGACAGATTTTTTTCCCTCCAGCAAATCATGTCTGAATTTAAGGTGAAACAACTGACTTTCTCAGTTGTCTTCCTTACTCTAATTGCAGATGGGCTGCCTTAAAGTAATTCCATGATTTCCTACCTTAATTCAGAATATCTGATAGAATGTGCTAGAACAGTTATCAAAGCAAAGGCACAAAAGTTCTTTAATCCCTCCATCGCAGTACACACATACTGACTCTGCTCCCATTGCCTTTGGCAATGCACTGTCCCTCACTGACTTTCTTCTAGAGAGTGTGAACCATACTTCAACATTTAGGTTGATTAATAATAGTAGGTAATTATATTACAAAATTTAGTCTCTGGTTGGTGAGATGGTTCAGTGGATAAAGCTTGCCAAACCTGGTGACTTCAGATCCATCTCAGAGCCCACATGGTAGAAGGCAGCCACCTCAGACTGTTCTCTGTCCACACACATGTTGTGTGCCCCCTAAAAGCAAAAATTTACTAAAAAATGTATAGACTTTTAAGGGTGTGTTATCTACAAACCAGATACTTTTGTTCTGGAGATGATTGAGATCTTTCACTTACTCTATCCAGTGTTACCAACATTGGACTAACATAACCTTGTTTTGTTAGGAGCGAGCATTTTTAACATGATTGTAGACGATAATGTTCTCTGAATTCTGAGAGGAGCAAGCAAAATAGTGGCCACAAGGCAAGCATCTCTGACAATGGCAATGCTCTATTAGGGCAAAGGAAAAGACTGTGCATGAGACATGTAGACCACTGGGGCTGTCTTTCCCTAAGATGCCACAGTGACCTTCATCCTATCCTGCATTCTCTTCCTACATTGTTGCAGTAGCAGTGGGGATCCTCCTCCCCACCTTGAACTTGGGTGGATCTCTGTAACTGTTTGAAGCAACAGAGCAGTATCTGTGTGACTTTGGAAGCTGGGACACAAAGGATATTCAAGCTTGTCTCTTTCTTCATAGCTCAGGGTACTTTTCCCTTTGGAAGTCGCTGCTGTGTTGTGAGAATCCCAGGCTACAAAGAGGCTGTTTGCAGGCACTGTCTAAAAGACTCTGCTACCAGTGAGGAGACAGGAGCCAGCCAACATCATTTTTGTGAATGAAAGCGCTTGCAGATGATTCTTACTGCTGACTGTTGGGCCATGCTGATCTTCAGTGGTTTCCTCTTAAATTGTAGATTTGTGAGCAAATGAACTGTTATCATAGCTGTAAGTTTCTAAAATTTAAAGTTATCCGAATGGTCTTCAATAAGGTAGGTCTTTAGTCCTGAAAAATTGCATTTTGCATGTGGTCTGGATGAACTTTTTTCTCTCCTTTTTCCTTTCTGTTTTCCCTCCCTCCCTCCCTCCCTCCCTCCCTTCTTCTCTCTCTCTCTCTCTCTCTCTCTCTCCTTCCCTCTCTCCCTTTTTCCTTCCTTCCCTCCCTTCTTATTACTACTTTCCTTCCTGTCTCTGCTGTTGGAGCGCTAGGAATTGAACCCAGGGCCTCACATGCTCGGCCAGAGTTCTGCACCGAGTCGCATCCCTCCCACAAACCCCCACAACCCAGTGGATTTCAGTTACCACCCCCAGTGCCACTTTCAGTAGACAGCGTTCAAGTCGAACCTTCTATGCACGTGCTCTCTGAAAGTGCCTCGACGAGAGGCCACACCACTTCCGAGAATAAAAAGGCAGAAAGCAGGGAATTTAGTAACACGGGTCTGGAGCCCACGTTCTTGGGATCGGATTGCACCTCTGACTCTGTGATCCTGTGCCAACGCAACACAATGGAGGTTTTTTGTTTTGCAATCTTGCCTCGGTTCCCTTAGTCCTGAAATGGCAATGGCAGAGCTGTCAGGGGTAAAGTCCACACACGCACAGTGTGTCCATCAGGACTTACTAGATGGTGCACACTCGGTAATGGTTAGTCGGAACTTGTTCTGTCAACTGGGAAATACTTCAAGTTACCCGAGAATCTCTCCTCATCTACCCTTACGAAGTATTTTGAGGTTCTGGGCAGAGAACCATCAACTTGTTGAGACAATAGATATTGTCAAGTACATTTTTTAATGGCCCCATTTTCCCCGCTGGGAGCAGCACGGCCTCTCTGGTGATCCTCTACAGTAGCCCATCTGAGCATCATTAGACAAGGCTCTTCTTTTAATTACACTCTAGGCAACCGGAGGACACATCCATCCCCTGAGTCTCAGGCTCCAACGCCACAGGGACAGAGCTAATGATACCGTCCTCCAAGAGGATGGTCGAACAACGCTTGTGTTGGCGAAAGCTGAGAAGGCAGCTGGGGACTCCTGACTTCCGGAGGAATGCGTGCTGTAGATGAGACTCCCAAAGGTCTCAGAACCAGCTGCTCTGACTTTTCTGCCTCTGTTCCCTCCCAAAGGCGTAAGGTCCAACAGTAACACATTGTGGTTTATTGTCAATGTCAGAAGCTCATTCTGCCCGGAAAGTGAATGACCAAAACACATCCTAAAAAGTGATATGATGCCGACACCAGCTGCCTAAGATGTATTTTCCAGGAAGATATGAAGTGGCCCGACAAAGCCAGACTTTAGAGGAGGAAAAACAGCAGACCGTGAGAAGTCCCGGGAAAATTAGTTTTTCTGGCTTTTGCTCACATCTGGCATTGTATGTTCTTATCTCCGTTGGTTACATACTGATGGCAGGCGGAAGACACCTAAGAAGGTGTCTGCTGATGGCCTCGTTCAGAGTTCCCGCATCATTTGTCACTTGAGCTCCCACTGTGCTGTTTCAGAAGACCGTCAGCATTTTTTCCTCCCTTGAAAAGACATTAGCATTTTACTACTATCAGCACTTATGGGAAGCTTTGTAAAGGCACTTTCTTCTTTTCCCATATTTCTGAGGGTTTTTTTTTTTCTGTAAATCTAGCTTTTTTTTTATTGATGTCATGATTATTAACACACTGCTGAAGTATGAGCGCCTCTCATCCATTCCTGTGTTGCTTGTCTCTACACTGGGAGAGCTGCATTTTCGGGTTCCTTTGTACTGCAGTTTGCTCTGTAGGAGGCACAGACGAGACACTTGAAGCCAGGGAGGAGGGAGAAGAAAATGTGTTACCTGGCTGTCTCTGCTTTGGGCAATGTCTTTAACATGGTGTATCTACTGATGGCTCTAATTTGGGAAAGTCCACCATGGTTCCCCTCTGCACTGGGTCTTAACTTTGGAACTTCTACAAGATTAGTTTAATCAAGAGTTTTTGTTTTGTTTTGTTTTTTCTTTTTTCCTTTTAAGTTCTCCCTATTAAAGACATTTAAAGCAGGAACTGAAGCAATGACTCAGCAGTTAAGAGTTTACTCCTCTTGCAGAGGACCCAGGTTTGATTCCTATCACCCAGTGTTGACTCATCATCATCTGTAGTTTCAAATCCAGGGGATTTGCTGCCCACTTGTGGCCTCCATTGGTTCTGCACACATGTGGTACACATAAACTCACTCAGGCACACATAAAAAGAAGAGCTAGTAAATAAAACAAGACCTAAAGTAGAATCTAGTTTTACTGGACTTAAACTGGCATATATTTACAAAACTCTTACAAGACCCTTCACAGGGAATAACAAAATATTATAGAAAATTCTAGGACCTCGAGAGTAACAGAAATCTGAAATACTCTAATTGTTAAGGTATCCACAATCATGCCATTAATAAGCATAGTCAAGACAAATTTTGACAAAATACTCTCAGTAAAGAGGATTGCATGTTATCTTTACATATGGGATATTTTTGCAGAATCTGTATGTGGTCTCAGTAGAGTGTAACATAAAATATTACTAATGGTTTTAGTTGACTTAGTCCTTACCATATTAACAATTTAGTGGCACCTTAACTAATTAAAAGCTCAAGCACCTATATAATTTTAGTTACAGTAAAAAATTCATTTCAGACTTAGAATGAGTGACTCTCATGGGTAGAAAAAGATTTAATGATGTATGCATATTTTTAACAGTTTTCTGTTTATATAGCAATTAGGAAGAAAGAATATAGACTTTCCATATACCTCTTTACTATCTCTCTCCATTCCATAGCCTCCCTCTTGTTAAAAGTCATGTGTTAATGTGATACATGTTTTTTTTTTTACCATAGATGAACCAATATTGATCCAAGTCCATAGTGTACATTAGGGTTCTCTCTTTGTGTTGTGTTGTATGTTCTACAGGTTTTGACAAATATATAATGTCATGTATCCATACATCATACACAATACTTTCATGACCCCCAAACGTCTCACGTACTTCACTTTCTCATTCCAATGAAGCCCTAAAAACACTGATATGATGCCTGGATAATTTTATTTCCAAAATGTCATACAGCATGAACCATATAATATGTGACCTCCTTAAACTGGTGTCTTTCATTTTGAAATATGTACTTAAGATTCCTCCTGGTATTACTAAATGCTGATAGCTGAGTTCTAAAGTATTCTATAGTAGGAGTGTACCTCATAGATTTATCCCTTTCTTAATAGACATCTTGATTGTGTCTGTGTTTCCGCAATTACAAGGAAACCCACCATAAGTACATGTATATGATTTTGTGTGGCTGTAAGTTTGGAGTTGATCATATGAAGAACATGCCAGATTGTTTTCTAACATGACGAATATCATTATATTCCTGCAGGCAATGAATAGGACTCCCACTTTTTCACACCTGGCCAGCATTTGATGATTGTCTGCTTTATGGATTTAAAGTATTTTAACATGTGCATAATGGTACCATATTGTTATTTTAATGTGTAATTCCCTAATTATCTATGATGTTTAATATTTTTCATATTCTTATCTGTCACCTGTATATCTTCTTTGAAGAGGTACCTGTTCATATCTTTGACTCAGTATGGAGTTTTAAAGAAAGGGCATTCAAAGGGAGTGGCACTATTGGGAGGTGGGGCTTTGTTGGAGTGGGTGTGACCTTGTTGGAGGAAGTGTGTCACTGTGGAGGTGGGCTTTGAGGTCTCATATGTGCTCAAGCCTTGCTTAGTGTGATACACAATCTACTTCCTGTTGCCTGCATATCAACAGGCAACAGTTATCTTTCTAGCACCACATCTGCCTGCACACCACCACCATCTCCTGTCATGATGATAATGGCCAGAACCTGTGAACTGCAAGCGAGCCACCACAATTAAATATTTTCTTTGTAAGAGACACCATGGTGTCTCTTCACAGCAATAGAAATCTTAAGAGCAGGTTTTAAATTGAGCTGTTTATATTCTCCTGATTGCATTTTGAGTTTTTGTTATCAGATATGTGCTTCGCAAATACGTTCTCTTAGTCTGTGGCTTTGTCTGTTTACTTTCCTATCAAGAATATATTTAATTTATTTAATTTTTAAGTGCGTGTGTGTGCATGCATATGTGTGTATACGTGCATGTGTATGTGCATGTGTGTGTGTATGCATGTGTGTGTGCGCGTGCGTGCAATGTGCACTTGTGAGCTTAAGTGCCATGAAATCCAGAGGACATTGAATCCCTTGGAACCAGAGTTACAGGTGATTGTGAGTCACCCAATATGAGGCTTAGGAACTGAAATTGGGTCCTCTGCAAGAATGCTCTTAGCCACTGAGTCGTCTCTCCAACCCTACAAGAATACATTTTAGGGCAATTTTTTATGATGTCTTAGTAATCCATTTCTATTTTGTTGAAGCTAAAAATTTTCTGTGCTTCTAAACACCTTGGAAATGAATTCCCATGGTTTTAGTACAACTTCTTCCCTCTATGATATTTTTGTGAGTAACAAGTGAGTAACAATGCCACAATGTAGATTTGTGGCTCCTAACAATATGAGTGGTGTTGTCACAGTTATCTGGTAAGTAGGCAGAATGGTACCAGGAAAGCCTTGGAGGGCATATCACAGAGGTCCTCTCCATCATACTCTTAGATTATTTCCACCATCACATTTGTTTTCTTTATGTCACTGCAGTCTGGCTCCCACTCCTCAACTACTGTCTGGCTTCTGCTACTTTATTGGAAGCTGCCTGAGAAGCCCATCAGTACCTGCATTTATGTTATGTCCAGTCCTCTTGTTTGAACATCTCTTCACAGTGGTCTCGGCTTTGCAATGCTGCCTCTTCTAGTTTACTTCCTTCTTCCCTTTCTTCCTTCCTCCCTCCCTCCTTTCTTCCTCCTTTTCTTTCTTCCCCACCCTGAACTTGGTGTACCCCGCAAAGGTGTCTTATCATCTCTTTTTTTTCCCCAATATATCCTGCACACCATCACAGCCCAGAAGACCACATGCCTCAATGAGATGACAGACTTTGAGTCCCAAAAGGTCTGAATTCAAACTTCGGTGACACAGCGCAGACACTTGGGCTTAACACGACATCTCTTAAATGTGAATAATACGACTTATGTTGCAATTGAATGTCTTAAGTTCTTTTAAGAATGAAATATAATAGTATCTATAAAGTGGCTGGACATGGTATAAAGTTGTTTCAGGTTTTCAAGGCAATTCAGTTATGAGAGTGTCTCTCTTTTTATTAGTTACAAGAGAACTCTCATCTTGGCTTGTCTGGACCGTCATAGTCTGCTGATTCCTTTCTCTCAGTTTCTGCACCATCTTCTCATGATGCTCTGAAAACACACGTGGGCTTGTTTCTCAACCCATGTAGCCTCTCGTTTATGTTTATACGTATTTGCATATAGAGGGCTCCATCTGGAATGTCCTTTGTCCCTCTGCCTGAATGTCAGGCTGCCAATTTATTCTTCTGGATCCTATTCTGATATTACCTTCCTGTCCTTTGTCCTCATTCTAATAGATTTTGAACTTCTTATGATATTAAAATAGTTTTCTGTACTGGAAGAGAATGCCCTTCACGACTGAAATTTGCCAATATAGTGAGTCTGGGCTCAATTTCTTGAATAGATTATGTGGAGAACCAACAGAGAATATGGAAAAGTTTTCCTTTGTGGCTTGTTTACCATGCTGTCGGTTATTATATTTTAATGTTTAAGATATACATTTTAGTTAAAACTGATTGTTACAATAACTTCTGTTACTGGTGAAGATATGAAAAGTACTCATATCACTTAAGAGGAAAATTCAAGCTTTGTTGCCTTTGAGGGAAGCAATTTTTCTCTCTATCTCATATACATAAATATATCTGAACCAATACTAAATATATATTGCATATACTCTTTTACCAGTAATCCAATTTTTAAAAAGTCTATTCAGGAAAGTGCAAAGATTTACACATAAACATGTTACTAATATGATTACAGTGAAAAGCAAATAGAACCAAGACACCTAAAACCAGGATTTTAGTTAAATGGAGCATACTATGCTTACATTCATAAGGTATAATATATGATTAAATAGGAGTAACTAAAGTGACAGGGCCAGAGAGAGGGCTCAGTGGTGAAGAGCAATGCCTTATTCTTTCAGAATACCTGTGTTCAGTTCCTAGCATCCACATTAGGTAGTTCGTAATTTCCTGTTACCCCAGCTCCAGGAGGAGCCGACATCACTGGTCTCAGCAAGAACGTGCACTTTCTGCATATACCCACACCCGTACAAATAATTAAAAATCATAAAAATATACTTTTAAAATTATATTTATAGAGGTTTGCAATGCATAGAAATTCCTTATGATGCAATATTCAATAAAACCCAATAATATGAAGAGATACCTTTCATATGATCGCAGCCACATTGAACGTATATGCTGAAAAATGACTGCAGGACTAAGGAGGGGGGTGAGCATGAGCTATGGATGGCTTGATTGACATCCTTGTCAGAGTCCAGTGCAGGTTGGCGGAGTTGCTCTTCTTGGTGCATTTGTTTGGGAACCTAGGTTTTTCTACCTTAGTGAGCAAGTACAGTGATGCGTGAACTGAGCCCCATCACTTCCATCTGTGTATCATTGGGCAAAATGCAATCATGTGGCCCCACTTACCTTCAAGGGCCTGGGAACTGCCAGGAAGAAAGGGTCCTGGATTCTGGTAGAGCTAACCTTGCCATTCTTAGGGCAGAAAACAGAACAAGTAGTTCTTGGGGACTTATATTCCTTTGCATTTTTCTGCAGTCTCAAATTTCTTCAAGTAATCATTTATTACAAGTGAAAATTCTGTACTTCAGAGTCCTACATATTTTATCCTTTAAATGATATGTATTTCATTATTTTAAGGTCTCTCTCTCTCTCTCTCTCTCTCTCTCTCTCTCTCTGTGTGTGTGTGTGTGTGTGTGTGTACATGCACCTATGAGTACAGGTGTTCTTGAAGTCATAGACTGAAGTTGCAGACAGTAGTGAACCATCTGATATGGAGGCCAGGAACCAAACTCACGTCCTGGATGAACAGTGAACACTTGGTCTCAGCGCCCTATCTCCAGTTCTGGCCCTACACATTTTATTTTATGACAGGGTTTCACAGTGTAGCACTGGCTTGTCTAGAGCTTACTATATAGACCAGTCTGACCTTGAACTCACAGATATCCACAGGCCTATGTCTCTCAGGTACTGGGACTAAAGGCATGCACCACCATACCTGGCCCCTCTACATGTTTTTTTTTTTAAGCATTCTACTGAATGGTGGTGGTGCACACCTTTAATCCCAGCACTCAGGAGGCAGAGGCAGGAGGATCTCTGTGAGTTTGAGGCCAGCCTGATCTACAATAGCAAGTTCCAGGACAGGCCCCAAAGCTACAGAGAAACCTGTCTCGGAAAATAAAAGAGCACTCCATTATATTCTGTAACATGAATTTGTAAGGTATAAAGAGTTTCCTTGAAAATCAAGTATGGGAGAGAGAGAGAGAGAGAGAGAGAGAGAGAGAGAGAGAGAGAGAGAGAGAGAGAGAGAGAGAATTTTCCTGGATATCAAAGGACCAAATTTGGGTTGGGTGAGAGAAGCTATTGCACAATTATATAACTAACACCATATAAGGAAGTCCATGCAATGTGCACAGTTCTCTAAACCAGCCGAGGAATTAAAGTACCTAAACAAAAGTAGTAAGTGCATTGATCACCCCACAAATTCATCAAATGTTACTAAACTAGAACGTAGCACAATTCCTGATTTTAGCTGAGAGAGATGGAGAAGTGGAAATGTCTGAGACTCAAATTCCTAAACCTCCTTCCTTGTCAGCACCGATTCTGTGCAGCATCTCTGTTCCCTAGCCAGCCTTATGTTTGACCCAGTCCCACCAGCTCTCCTACTTGAAGAAAGAACAGTATGAAGGAAACATTGGAGGTTGAGTATAGTGGTGCACACCTTCCCTCCTAGTGACTCAGAGGCAAAAGTAATATGCATATACACACACACATACATACATATATACATATGTATATACATATATATACATATATACACATATGTACATACACGGATATATACACATATACGTATGTACATACATACGCACATATATGTATACATGTATATGCATGTATATATTTGTGTGTTGGAGAAATATAATGGCTACGTTCTTCAACCCCTCCTTTCAATGTCTAAAGGCCAGTATTTGTTCTGGGTAGTGTTGAAATATTCAGGGTGTCATCCATCTATCCATCCATCCACCCATCCATCCATCTACTCATCCATCCACCTTTTGGATCTAGCTGCTTACTACAAAGAAGCATTGAGACTCTGTAGGGACAGTATCATGAGTGAACATCTTTCTCCACAGGCAGAGGAGAGAGAGCTGACCATAGGCAGAAATTCTCATTTGCTCTATAGCAGCCACCTCAAAAATGGATCTGCTTGGGTCCCAAATGAGAGTTATACCAGTTTATAGCACTTGAGCCTAGATCTACATGGTCCTCTGGTTATTTTGGCCTTCCCTCTGCCCATCGCACCATATTTTCCTTTAACCTATTTTTTTGTTTGTTTGTTTGTTTCCTCTGGAGAAGGCTTCCTGAGTGTAGCATAGTAGTTCAAAATGCCAAGAGAAGTTCTACTACAAGGTAGTTACTGCTTAAAACAATATTCCTTAGAAGCAGAAAAGCTCCGTCCTGTTATCAATGTGTGTGGAGATGGGGTCCTAAGTAAAGACGAGTTCTAGGAGCCATTGATTTTACCATCGATTGTGTGTCAAGCTAGAGGGATATTGACACAGGGAAGCTTCAGTTTTGGTGCTGCCGCGATGGAAAAGCTGGTCTTCTCTTCATCGGGCTAACGTAGGCATACTGTCATGTTCAGTACACTCGGTAGAGTCTGCCTTGAAATTAGTTCACGGTTATATTTTTACTTTCAAGTTGCGAGGCACATTTATGACAGAAGTCATAAGAAGACACTGGGCTAGCAACTCATTTTACTCCATAATTGCCTGGCTAAAATAAGAAAAGTCACAGTGCTGACCTTCTCAGTTTATCAGATTGAGAAACATGAATCGGAATTGCATAACGTGCCTGGGATCCTTAGCTTCTCACCATCGATCTCGCTCCACTGCCCTTTCTGAGTACAAAATGTCACTAGAAACACGTGGAATGTTTAGGAACCTTGCCTAACATGCAAGGTTTTCAATTTTTTTGAGAGTAAAAGGAAGGGGAAATACCTTGTTAATTTCTAACAAGGATTTGAAACTCATGGTTGAATGTTAAAGTCAGTCTTGCTTAAGTGAAGAGTTTACCATCCGCCCACCCAGATTCAGTCTCTAGTGTCTTTCATTTACCTTCAAATCATCACGTGATCTCCAGAGCCAGACCAATTGTGGTAGGAACATTTCTATATGTGTTTGGTATTATTGCATAATTTCATATTATACTAAGGCAGAGAACATTAGGTTTTCTAAATTGTCTAGCAAAGCAAATCAAATTTTCCAAGTATTTTGATCATTCTTCTTTCCCCCTGATAGTCTCTGGAATTAGCTCACCATACAGTCATGTAAAGGCCTTTCTTGTATTCACACAGTAAGTTATAGACTTTATTAAAAAGTCACTTTCAACATCTCCGGCCAGCAGGCTCATAGCCCTTATTTAGCAACGACACTTAAAAGCAAGCAGACATAATTACGCTTTTGCTAAGATATAATTGCTATTGTACACTAGAAAGAAAATGAAGATGATTTTCTTTTTAGTAAGCATTTCTGATGATCATAATTTTGGGCATGGAGTAAGAGAAATAAAGCGTTTCTATTTTACAAAACTACTCTTATAAGTTCATTTTAAATGAGGAAGTGTGCTTGGCACTAGAATGAACCACATAGTATTTGAGGCAGATATTAGTGCCTGCTCTCTGCACAGTGCTTCTCCCAGAGGTTCATGTGGGAAAGGAGGCCAGCCCTGCCAATCATTCATCTCTCATTGTTCATAACAATGGATGAATAGTGTATATAGACTGCCCAGGAAACTTATTACTGGTTCCTGCTGTAACTCAGAGGCTATTCTTTATATACTAGTATCTGGGGGGAGGGAGTGTGTGTGTGTGTGTATGTGTGTATGTCCGTGCACACACCCACATATGTGTGGAGGTTGACAGATAACCCCACACAATGTTCCTCTGATTCTGTCACCTTGTTTTTTAAGAGAGCATTTCTCAATGGCCTGGAGCTTTGCAGTGGGGCGAGCTGGCCAACCAGTGAGCTCCAGAGACCTGCTGCTGCCATCCCAGCGCTGCGGATGACAGGTGTTCACTGCCCCATCTGCTTTTCGGTGTGGATTCTAGATATGAACCCAGGGCTTCATGTTTACAAGGCAGGCATCTAGATGAGCCATGCCCCCGTAGCCCATGACTGGCTTTTTCTGGAAATAGTTTGGATTAGAAGGAAATTTTGACTATCTTTTAGAATATGATGTGTATTTTTAGTGTCTTGTGATCCCCTTGAAACGAAAAGGAAGGTCGTTAGAAGGTATACAGCCCCCCTTTTTTCTTCTTTTTTCCACCTTTAGTTTTTTGTTTTTTGTTTTTTTTTAAAAAAAGCATCTCCACTTCTCAGAACAAGCAGGCTTACTTTGGCTTGTGTTTTTATTTGCGTTTGTCTCCCCAGCCTTCTTTGCTCCCGTCTTTCCCTTTCCGGCCCTTTTGAGTCATATGTTGACATAACTCAGTACGAAGCCTTGGGTTTGAAGAGATGTGGACACGGAGTCCAGGTACACAGAGATTCTTGTCCGATAACACCGCAAACACTCCGCCCGCAGACTTCCTACATTTGAGACATAATAGTTCCTAACACTAATTGGCCAAGCAGGTTGGCCATGACTCTGCCTGCTGCTGCTTGTCTGAGGTGGGGAGGCTCTGTCTTCCCCTTTGACTCGGGGTTTAATTCTGTGTAGACACAGTAACAAAGAGCCCCTTTTGAAGTGGAGAGTCTAGGTTTTCTTCTTCTCTAAGCTGTGGAGACAATTTTGAAAATGGAGCCCTTTATTCTAAACTTTACTTTTGATAAAACATACCTCACAACTCATCTTGAAAAGAAAAACATCTCAAATTTTGCACTGTTGAAAGTTTGAGTTCAAGGTGCTATGTCTTTTTTTTAAATTATTTTTATTTTTTTTTAATCATTCGATAACTTTTCCCCCTTTCTTCTCTACTGCTTCACAACTTTGAGGTCACATCCACCTCAAGTCACTGTTCCTGTCTGATGTTTTCAACCGTGGTCTGGTTATTATAGTTGCCACCTGAGAGAGAAACAAGAGGGAGGATAGAGGGAGAAAAGGAGGGACAAACTAAGCAAGCAGAACTGAGACCCCAAGAGTGAGAGCCAGAGGAACAGGAGACTGTTGAAAACAAGTACCTTTCTTACTTCAGTTTTTTAGGGAATTCACGGGTCTGATTAGATAACTCAGACTCTTCTGTGAAACAAAATAAGCAAAATGCAAGATTTAATGAAGAAATTGTGTGTATTGAAAACTGGACAAGAAGGAGCTAAAAAGATGGCTCGGTGAGCGAGGTGCTTCACATGTCACATGTGAGGTCTTGAGTTTGGAACCTCCAAACCCACCGTGTATGCAATCCAGTGCTTCTGTAGTGAGTGAAGAGATGGAGACAGAAAAATCCTCAGCGCTCGTGGACCAGCCTGGAGTACGTAGTGGAAAGCTGGAGACTGTCTCAAGGCAGATGATAAGGACTGACATCAGAGGCTGTTTTTGATCTCTTCACACTGTGCACATGAATACATATACACATCACACACACATACACATCACACACACATCACATGCAGACATACACATCACAGACATATACATCAAACACATACACATCACACACACATACACATCACACACACACATCACATACACACATACACATCATGCACACATCACATACACACATACACATGACACACATACACATCACACACAATGCATCACACACGTACGCATCACACAATACACATCACACATGTATGCATCACACACATATGAACATCACATATGCACATACACATTACACACAGATGCATCACACATATACACACATCACACACGTATGCATCACACATATACACATCACACATACATACACACAATTATTTTTTAAAGATTAACAAAAGATTTGTGTATAAATGTCTCACATGAACACCCACACACATACACATGCACATGCGGGCACACCGAGAGGCAGGACTTGATAATCAGCGCATAAAATGGAAAGAATAGATTTCAGAGATGGTGGTCTAGTTACTGAGCTGTACTCTGTCCTTGACTGAGACCAGACATTGCTGTTCCTTGGCACTGGACCCGTCTCCCATCCTAAGAACAATTTTACTGCTGAAGTCATGACCTTGTGACAAACCCAGACTTGCTTTCTCTTCTTTGAAATCTATGCATCTTTAGTGACAAAATACCCCCAACCTCGTTGGTGTATGCTGGGAGATGCTCCAAGATCACTTCACCGACGAGTAGGTGGAGAAGTGGATGGTACTTTAATGACTCAGCACTAGATGTATAAAGTGCTTTCCACTGAAGCGCTACAACTTGAGAGAACAACCAAACTGGAGAATTCAGAGAAGACCGTGAACGATGATGAGAGAGTTGGCAAACTGCAATGAAATGAAAGAATTAAAACAATCGGGAGTCTTTATCTTGAGAAAGAGAAGAAAGGGAACCCAAGACCTGCCATTCAGTGTTTGAAGGTATGTTTCATCTGTGATGGTTACCAGCTGTCCTCCTTGTCCATTGAAGAGAAGCAGAGGCCGAGGTCTCCCACTGCAACAGTCAAATACGGGGGAAGAGTTCCTCATTGGAGGAAATGCCTGTGCTAAAATATAAATTGTTGACTCTGCAGAAGCTTTTCTGCGGTTGTTTAAATGTTGGATTATTTGGGGGCCTCACATTTTTCTGCGCGGTGGCACATAATACCGATGTCACAGGTAGCACCGTGGTTTATAACCTATAAGGACAGACACATATCTTAAGAGAATGAGCATTAATAATGGTCCAAGATTCATAGGATCTAAAGTTTGCTTTCATAAAAATAAATGAAAACAAAGTCAAAGCTGATTTCTAAAGAGTTTCCATGTTAAGACTAAGATGATGTTCTGCTTCAACAACAATAACAACAACAACAACAAATGCCACCTGAGACACAGGGAAACCCAAAATCAAGATGTGTGCAAATATGTGTGTCTGCATGTGTAAAGTACAAATTTATATGGACACTAATAATCTCAGAATTATGTTAACAACAACAACAACAACAAAAATTCTAAGCCTTTTCTGCTTCCTTCCTTTCTTCTTCCTTTTTTTTGTACAGATAATGATAATCTTTGAAAAACAACATGATTGCTAGGCAATAGTGGTGCATGCTTTTAATTCCAGCACTCAGGAGGCAGAGGCAGGTGGTTCTCTGAGTTCAAGGCCAGCCTGGTCTACAGAGTAAGTTCCAGGAGAGCCAGAGCTGTCACACAGAGAAACTCTGTCTTGAAGAACAAAACCAAATCAAAACAAATAAAAAACAAACAGTAACAATCAAAACAGAAAAGAAAAAAGAAAAAGAAAGAAAGAAAGAAGAACATGATCAATCAAGCAAGAAGAACATGATCAATCAAACAAGTAGGCCAGAGAACCCAGAAAGGTTAGAAGCTTAATGTACCCCCTTTCTTTTCTTTATTTAATTTTCTGTTCCAGCTGGCTAAGCTGATTTTCCCAGTGGGGCCCTAAGCAGATATGCTTCTACGTAAAAATATCAATGTGGACTTATATATGTGGACCCAACTCAGAAAGTCAACCAATCAATTTAATAATAGCAAAATTAAAATGTCTACAGTGACTAGTCTTATTGGCCATTTGATTACCTCGGTGAAGAATTAAGACTCAACTAACTTTTTGGAAAAATTCTATTCGTTTGGGTGTTCAAAACATAAAAACAGTCCCACTGTTTGCTTTAAATTTTTATGTATTTACTTTTTATGTGTATGAGTGCTTTTCCTGCATGTATGCTTACGCACTGTGTGCATGCCTGGTGCTGGAAATCAAACCTGGGTCCTCTAGAAGAGCAGGCAGTGATCTTAACCACTGAGTAGCCTTTCTGGCCCTACTACTCTTTCTAAACCTTTTTAGAAGGCTTCTCAGAATTTAGATGGTTAGTGTGTTTTCTTAAAGTTGAATTAAATATGACACTTACCCCAAATGGTGTTGCCTGAATTTCATGGCACAGTGCTGTATTTGTACCCTGCTTCTTAAAAATCACATAAAGGCATTGTATGAATGCTATTCTGGTCTCATCTGTCACTAAGAAGCCTTCTTTGCACTAGCGAAGCCGTAAGGCTCAAACACTTCTCTGTGAGTAGGCACAGAGAGCTTTTCTTCGCGAACCCAGACAGAAGACTCGCCATCTGCCGTGAAGATTTGGCATTAATATCCTGCAGTGGAAATACACCAGCACCAGGGGCTTCCCCAGCCAATCATAAGAGAGAAGCTTTGAGTGCTTGCCTTTCAAATTTCATTATAGAAAAAGACAGGCTGGTGTTAGTTTAACATAACCAGGTCTTTGCTTGAGGGTGTCTTTGGAAAGATTTTAATTTAGGAGAGTATAAATAGTTCAAACCTCATTGTGCACATTTGTAGACATAAAAAAACAGAAACAAAAACAAATAAGAAATACCTAGGATGATATAATAAACTGTCCGCTTCCAGAATCCAGCAATTGTCATGTTCTGCATTTCTGGGCCATGTACTTCTTTCTTCCTTTTTGTCCTTTGCTTAGTTTGTGAGACAAGGGATCACTGTATAACCCTGGATGACCTGGAACTCAGGATGCAGAGCAGACTGGCCTGGAATTTGCTACATAGACTGGCCTGACCTCAAACTCACAGAGATCAGCCTGTCTTTGCTTGGATTAACAAACTTCAGAGTTTGATGGCATTGAAACTTCCTTTGGGCACCAGCACCATCCTGGTAACTATCTAAAATACTCGCGTTCTTCTCGGTCAGTTGACCCTCACTTTCATCCTGACTGACAGAACAAAAGACTGAGCAGCTTCTTAAGCTTGGTAGAACACGTGGCCATAAACTTGCTGGCTTAAAATAATACAGGAAATATTCAATGTCTTCAAGTTCTGGAGGTTCTAAGTCTGGATGGTTTCTCACCGGGTTCACAAGGTAGTGACAGGACTGTGTTTCTTTGAGCAGCGATCAGGAACAACTCTTCTCTTGCCTTGCCAGGCTTTTATTGTCCGCCTGTACTCGGCATGGAAGACTCTATTTTCCAAAGTGGCCATTGCTGTCTTTCTCTCTTTCTCGGTTGCACCATTTCGACCCTTCTCCTCTGTCTCAGTTTGTTACATCTAAACACCTTGTGACATTTTCAGTCTCGAGATAAGTGGTTAGCAACCTTAATTACACCCACAACTATCACTTTCTTTTCCCATGTCACCCCAGGCATTAAGGTGAGGATTGTCACTGGGCGGTGGTGGTACATGCCTTTAATCCCAGCACTTGGGAGGCACAGGCAGTTGGGTCTCTGTGAGTTGGGGCCAGCCTGCTATTCAGAACAAGTTACAGGACAGCCAGAGCTGTTACACTGTCTGAAACCCCGTCTCAAACTTCCACATCCCCCCCAAAAATAAACAAAACCAAACAAAACCAAAAGTTCAAAAACAAAAAAGGGATGTCTGTTTGGGCCAAGATCTTTCACATTAAATAGGTAGTGGGGACTTAGAAAATATGTAGAAAAAGCAAAGAGACGTTTTTGCCCAATCCTATAGATTTAGCTTGGGTCTACAACTAATTCTGGGACCTGAATATTCTTTAACTCACTGTTCCACTTGAACAAACATAGTCGGACTTATCACCTCACATGTTCAAACAGAACAACTGCTTCAAGACATATTCTGATGGTGGTAGTGAACAGGTCAGTTTACAGACAGATGACGGATGCCCTCTAACGTGCAGCCATACACGCCAACACAGAAACGTGTTTGTCTTAGACTATGTCCCACGCTCTGTTTCCTAGGATACCTCTGAGCCATCAGATCTCCTGGAGCTGGAGTTACAGATGGTCGTTAGCCACTGTGTGGGTGCTGGAAACCAAACCTGGAGCCTCTGAAATGTTAGGTTCTTTCTCTCCAGATTCTCAGGCTCCCAGGCTATGCCCAAATCTCTCTCCCTACTCTTCTCTTTCCTAACATCTTGCCTAGTGGAGATGCCTCTTAGATTCACCTTACAGTGGAGAGAGATCTCACCTTTGCCACCAGACATAAAGTTGCAGACAGACTACAGATGTGGAGCAGATTGTATAATGATCACTTCAAAATACTGAGTAGAACCCTCATGGGAAAGTCACTGTGATAAATGTGCATGTTTCCATTCATTATTTAACCACAGCCATTAACTTATTTGTATTTTACAATCTACCTCATGCATTGCTCTGAAAGCCATTTATTACCTACATTATTTTCCTTGTGTTTGGGAAGATGGCAGTTTTATATTCTTTCCATTCTCTGGATGAGTTGTTTTTTTTCTACCTTCTTCATCTGTTGTTCTGATGGAGTGGACCGGAAGGGTAGGGATGCGCCGCCAATAAGATTTCAGTTCAGTGCGTTTTATTTTTTTTCTGAGTTTTTCTTTGTTTTTCATGTGCAAAATGAGGCTGACACCATGACTTGAAAGATTACAAAGACAAAGCTGGAATTCTGAATGGAAAGCACACAGTATGTCTTGTTCCCTTCCCTTTCTGTGAAAGAAGAGGCCAGGCCACCAGAAAACACTTAGGTCCGCATACCAATGTTCTAAAAAACAACAACAACAACAACAAAAACCTCACAGTGTTTTCGTATTTATCCTGACTATCGCTGAAAATTCTTTCATAGACACAAAATTCTTTGGGTGCTTTGGAAAAGTCTGACTCAGGACTGGGCAGTATTCTAAAGGTCAGTTTAGTGAGCTGAGAAACGTTTTACAAGCAAGCGAGCAAAGTAGGGTTCGATGAGGTGTTTGAACGTCATGTAGAGGATGCCTGTCTTAGCTGGGAAGGAGCCATGGATACGAAACAACAAATCTCGGCTTTCGAACAAGTCACCCTAAAGAAAACCATGGAAGCCGGTATCCAGCACACTGTCACTTCAGGTCTAAGGTGCCTCTCGAACTGGCGACTCTGCAGACATCCTTCTGGACAAATGTACTGCAGAAATCTAGGCTTTCAAAATTAGCACGAGATATGGAGGAGTTCAGCCAAGTCAAAACAGTCAGTGCGGTGGGTAGAAGTGCACACGCTCTTTCTTCATGTTCTCTGGCTCTTCCACATGGGCCACAGGGCCCTTCTTCTGCAGAGGAGAACTGGAAATTGCTGAAGCCTTCTGGGAGAAAAGGAGCTACACAAACAGAAGCTATCCAAGAAAAATATCCTGACTAATCCAGAAGACAGGCAGGAAGTATTTTCTGAAAAGGCCAGACTTGGTGGGAAAATGCAGTGGCAATTAATAGTTGTTCCCAAGGGCCTGGAAAGACGGGCATTGCCTATGAAGAGGAATGGCAGTGTGAAATTTATTAGCATAGACTTGAGGCGGCAGGTTATTTGTGTTTGCAGTAAAGCACTCAGAGTCGTTGTTTATTGCCAGAAGATTTAATAAATAAAGAATTTCCCATTTTCTATCTCATCCATAGACAATATCTTTTTAAATAGGATACTAGATTGCATGCATGAAGTTAAGCAAAGATGGAGAGGAAAAATCTCTCACTAAAATAAATCTTGGGTTGTCAACTCTCAGGAACTTCAGGAAACTTCCGTAGTAACAGAGATAAATATTTAAAGGGGGATATAGAGACCCAAGTCTCTGTGGCCAAGAGAAGGTACATAGGAGGTTGACGGGATAAAACTGTAATAAACATAGTTAGGAAGTCCTCAAGAAGAGTCAAGATGTGGAAACAGGGTGGTTCTGGACGTGACTTAGATAAAATGGAGGAGGATTCTTTTATTTTTACACAGAGTTACAGAGTTACAAGTGGGTGGACATGGCGATTTCAAAGACAAAGGTTTTGAAAGAATATAAAGAAGGAAGTTGCAGGAACAGAAGAGGAAGGGATTAAAGCATTTCGCAAGAACCGCAGAAGAACCAGGCTCAAAATGTAGCTTTGTGATCAGGCCGTGGCAATCTGGCAGAGAGAGGAAGAAGACAGAAAGATAATGTGCTGGGCGTCTTGTCCAAGGTCCATGTTGCATGTCTACTGAGCCAGCAATCATTCCTTCAGACCAAAGAAAAAAGGGAGCCAGCGGCCCTTGATGGAGGCTTGGGTGGAAAAAAAAAAAAAAGACTTGGTTTCTGAAGCTAACGCTGGATTTTTGACAAAACCGAAGACAGAGAGAACAGACTGGAACAGAGAGAGATATCAGTGAAGAACTCATCTTTTATTTAAAGCCTGTTACAAAAGAAAAAGCGGGCAGTACTTTGGAGTTGCCGAAAGGTTTCCTTCTTGTTATATCCTTTCTTTTCTTTTTTTTTCTTTTTTTGGTTTTTTTGAGACAAGGTTTCTCTGTTGCTTTGGTGCCTGTCCCGGAACTAGCTCTTGTAGACCAGGCTGGCCTCGAACTCACAGAGATCCGCCTGCCTCTGCCTCCCGAGTGCTGGGATTAAAGGCGTGCGCCACCACCGCCTGGCTCTTGTTATATCTTGATCCAGTTGTCACCCAGAGAGGTTCTAAGTGGGGCAATATCAATACTGTGATGTTGGTAGAAGTTAGGAACAAGGGAGCATAGCTCTAGAGGCAGTCAGGGTCACTGGTTAAGGAAGACACCACAGTCAACTAGAGCACCCAGCTTCACCAATCCCTACCTACTGTGTGCTCAAGGACTCGTCATGATGTCAGCTCATCACCAGTTTTGTACTTTTCACTTCCTGGTTTTTTGTGCCCCCTCACCCCACCCACCCCATCCCACCCACCCTCTGCCCCACAATTGAAACTTTTTCTGAGGGTTTTCTCTTTGTCCTGACTCATCCAGAATTCCCCATGTATGATCATGATTGGTTAATTTGACCAATCAGATTCAACCAGCTCTAGACCTCAGGGCCCACTCCTGCGATACAGAAATCACTGCTCTAAACTGTTCCCTGATAATGTGTTTCCCAGACTCTTGCCTGCTGCAGGACGCTGTTATCCTACTTATCAATAAAAATCTTGCCTGTGTTCCATACAATAGAAACAGAAGGAACATTGCCAAACTCTTTTTATGAGGTTACAATTATCCTGATACCCAATCCACATAAAGACATTACTAAGAAAGAGAATTACAGACCAATCTCACTCATGAACATCGGTGCAAAAATACTAAATAAAATACTGGCACATGTAATCCAAGAACACATCAGAACCATCATCCACCATGATCAAGTCGGCTTCATCCCAGAGATGCAGGGATGGTTCAACATATGAAAATCTGTAAACATAATCCACCATATAAACAAGCTGAAAAATAAAAACCATATGATCATTTCATTAGATACTGAAAAAACTTTTGACAAAATAAAACATCCCTTCACAATAGCCACAAACAGCATAAAATATCTCAAAGTAACTCTAACCAAACAAGTGGAAGACTTGTATGAGAAGAACTTTAAATCTTTGAAGAAAGAAATTGAAGAAGACACCAGAAAGTGGAAATATCTCTCATGCTCTTGGGTAGGTAGAATTAACATAGTAAAAATGGCAGTCATACCAAAAACAATCTACAGGTTCAATGCAATGCCCATCAAAATCCCAACAAAATTCTTCACAGATCTTGAAAAAACGGTACTCAATTTCGTATGAAAAAGCAAAAAACTCAGAATAGTCAAAACAATCCTATACAACAAAAGAACTTCTGGAGGCATCACAATCCCTGACTTCAAACTCTACTACAGAACTACAATATTAAAAACAGCCTGATATTGGCATAAAAACAGACAGGAGGATCAATGAAACTGAATCAAAGAACCCAGATATTAATCCACCCACCTACTAACACCTGGTTTTTGACAAAGAAGCAAAAAATATAAAATGAATAAAAGAAAGCATATTTAACAAATGGTGCTGGCATAACTGGATATCAACATGTAGAAGAATGATCCATATCTATCACCATGCACTAAACTCTGTAGTGGGAGGCTGCTTGTTGGCTCCTGGCTGCCCAGCTAACTTAGACGTGAAATAATCACACAAAAACTATATTGATTAAATCAGTGCTTAACTCATTAGCTCTAGCTCCTTATTGGCTAACTCTTATATTAATTTAATTTATTTCTGTGAATCTGTGTATTGCCCTGTGGCGGTGGCTTACTGGGTAAAGTTCTAACCAGCAACTATCTTGAATGGCTCCATGGTGTCTCTCTGACTCTACCTTTCTCTCTCCCAGCATATAGCCTAGCTTTCCCAGCCTAGTTCTGTTCTTCCCTGCCATAGGTTCAAAGAAGTTCTTTATTCATTAATCAAAGAAACAACACATAGACAGAAGGACCTCCCACACCAAAACTCAAGTCCAAATGGATCAAAAACTTCAACCTAAAGCCAGCCACACTGAAACTTATAGAAGAGAAAGTGGGAAGTACACTTGAACGCATTGGCACTTCCTAAATAGAACCCCAGTAGCACAGACACTGAGAGAAACAATTAGTAAATGGGACCTCCTGAAACTGAAAAGCTTCTGTAAAGCAAAGGACACAGTCACCAAGACAAAAATGGCAGACTACAGAATGGGAAAAGATCTTCACCAACCCTACATCAGATAGAGGGCTGATCTCCAAAATATACAAAGAACCCAAGAAATTGGTCATCAAAAGAACACATAATCCAATAAAAAAAAATGTAGTGCAGACCTAAACAGAGAACTCTCAATAGAGGAATCTAAAATGACTGAAAGACACTTAAGGAAATGTTCAACATCCTTAGTCATCAGAGAAATGCAAATCAAAACAACTCTGAGATTCCATCTTGCACCTGTAAGAATGGCCAAGATCAAAAACACTGATGACAACTTATGCTGGAGAGGTTGTGGGGTAAACCTTTGGATATCATTATGTCTATTTCTCAGAAAATCAGGAAATAACCTTCCTCAAGACCCAGCAATACCACTTTTGGGTATATATCCAAAGGATGTTCAATCTTGCCACAGGGACATGTGTTCAACTATATTCATAGCAGCTTTGTTTGTCATAGCCTGAACCTGGAAACAACCTAAATGCCCCTTGACTGAAGAATGGATAAGGAAAATGCGGTACATTTACACAATGGAGTACACAGCAGAAAAAAATAACAACATCTTGAAATTTGAGGGCAACTGGATGGAGCTAGAAAACGTTTATATTGAGTGAGGTAACCTAAACACAGAAAGACAATTATCACATGTACTCACTCATAAGTGGTTTTTAAACATAAAGCAAAGAAAACCAGTCTACAAATCACAATCCCAGAGAACCTAGATAACAATGAGGACTCTAAGAGAGACAGACATGGATCTAACCTACATCGGAAGTAGAAAAAGACAAGATCTCTTGAGTAAATTGGGAGCATTGGGACCTTGGGGGAGGGTTGAAGGGGAGGGGAGAGGATGAGAGGCAGAGAAAAATGTATAGTTCAATAAATTCAATAAAAAAGACTAAAAATAAAGAAAAAAAAGAAAAACCAAACCTTTCCTGCTAGGCTTCCTAGTGTCCTCACTTGTCATTCTGCCCCATCTTGAGAAAGTGAACTCAATTCAGACCCATATCATGACAAAGCCTTCTATTTTCCTTCTATTTCTCTTTTTTCTCCTCTTCTCTTTCCTTTTCCTCCTCTTGTTTTAAAAGCAAAAGTTTCACTCTGTAGCTTAGGCTGACCTGTAGCTAGCTATGTAGCCCAGGCTATCCTTAAAGTCCCACGGAAGACTGTTTATGCCTTGGTTTCCCCATGCACTAGAATTATAGGCATGGGCCACCATCCCCTGCTAAGACTGAAGACTTATTGTTCTGTGGAAATCCAGGCAGGATTCTGCTTCCTTTGAGGAGCAGGAATCTTAAAGGGGCTGAACTCGAAGGACAGAGTTGAAGGGGTTGGCTGGGGAAGAGTGGTATCAGAGCAACAGTGACCATCTGTCATCTCCATCAGATCCTACCTACCTAATAACCCCTGCTGGCTTGCATCCTACAGTGAAATGGCACAAGCCCCCTTCACAACTTGGGAGAATTAGGTTTAGTCGTATCAAATAATATCTTGCCATATACCAGTAGTGCTAAGGCCAGAATCCCTGCTTTGCTATGCCCAATCCCAAATACAGATCTTATAACTGTATGCCCTTCCCATATTGCGTTTTCATCATCTTTGAGATCTTGCATACTATTGAATAAGTTCTTCATCAAAATCAAATCTAAAACGAAATTGTATTTCAGCTTTACTTTTGGCTTATTTACATTTTCACTGCCATACCCTTGCCCTCTTTGATCTGCAGAAGCAACGAAGTTGAGTATAAATCACAGTCCAACGCAGTTTTGATAGCTTGGATCTCTTCTGCCAGTCTAGTGCCCTTTTGTCAGGTTTGAAGAAGGTGAGGATTCAGGAAAATGACTTGCAGTGAGTTGCCCTTCCTTCTAAATCACTCTACAATTTATTTGCTCATGTCTTGGAGTAAATGACAAAGTCCTCCTTTTCTCCTGACTTCTGGATAGGATATTAAAATTGAAGCATTCCATAATAAGCAGACCTGGGAAAATCAGAAGTATGAATATTTTGAAAGTTAGTAAAACCTCCAGGCTGTTCCCGGAGAGTGGTTTGGCTCTGTGTGTCTGACTTAGGCTGATTTTAGTACATTCAGTGAAAACTGCTCTCTGTTTTCCTGACTTTGATCCCAGGGTGTCAGGGTCCCCATGGAGTCACATGTCAGCCTCTTCGTAGGGCGAGCCATGCCTTGCATCCATCTGGCCAATGGTGAAAGGTTTTAGTAATTGCATTTTTTATTCACAAGATCGTGGAGATTTGAGAATGGGAGAAGAAAAATTTCTGTTGTGTATTTTTATTCTTTTTTATTTTAATTTTTATTCTGCCTGGGCTTGTGCTTACTAGGCACCACTGAGCTAAACACACACACACACACACACACACACACACACACACACTGTAAATAATAGATTAAATAATAAAAATTTGAATCCCTAACCTCCTACTTCCACTTTCTTTTGAAATTAGAGCTTCCACAACCCACACTTTTTGACTTTGTCCTCTGAGTTTAACCACCGATTCCTGCCCCACAAGGGAAGCAAAATTGTGCAGCCTACAAATATTCTCTCTCAGCCAGACATGGAACTGCATGCCTATAATCCCAGCACTTGGGGATACTGAGGCAGCTAGAGGACTTCTTGGCATTTAAGGCCAACTTGGCTACATAGTGAGGTCCAGTCAGCTTTTCATGGGTGTTTTAAACACAGTTCGATGACATTATTTGAAACTAAGACACAGAGAGACAGAAGTCTGAGTTGGGAATCTGTGCTCCGTGGAAACAGGGTTAACTAGCTCCAGATAGAAAAAACAAGAGCCTTGTCTTCTGCATTTTCAATGTCTTTTCATCAGTCCCTCCTGCCCACGGAGACTGCCTTCCGGTGGCAGGGCCACACCTTTGGGCTAGGCTGCTGGAATTGTAATTCTTTCAGAGGAAAGCATCCCACACCACGGAATTTGATCTTTCTTTGCTCTGACATTGACTATCCTGTTTTCTCAAACCCTCCTTGAGTGCCTCCTCTATTAAACCGTTCAGTCTGTGCAATTCATTGTCCAAACCTGGCAACGGGTGACAGGGGCTTTGGGGGTTCCCCTGGAATGGAAGCTGTCTGTTTGGGACTTCTTCACTTCTTTTCCTAGATGAGCAAACAGATTTAGAGACGCTTAACTCACAGTTGATATTTGGAGCCTGGACTTCAACCCAGAATCTGATCCCAGACCCTGCCCATTTTTGTTGACATCAGGTTTCTTCAATTGTTTATCCCTTGCTGAAGCTCACCAAATGTTAATATTTTATCACAATCTTCCTAACTGCAGTCTCATAACCATTTGCTGTGTAGTGATATTTCCTTTTTGTTGTTGCTTTGTGGTTCTATGTTCACATGCTTGTTCATTTAAAGCAATCAATTCAACGGATTTTCATATTCACAGATATGCCCAGTCACTACATCAAACATTTCTTTTTTTAATTTTATCTTATTGAGCTATACATTTTTCTCTTCTTCCCTCCCCTTCAACCCTCTCCCATGGTCCCTAGGATCCCAATTTACTCAGGAGATCTTGTCTTTTTCTACTTCCCATGTAGATTAGATCCATGTCTGTCTCTTTCTTAGTGTCCTCATTGTTGTCTGGGTTATCTGGGATTGTGAATTGTAGGCTGGTTTTCTTTTCCATAACATTTCTACACCTTACCGACTTCTGTCACCCCAGTCCACTAGCATACCTATTTGCTATCTCAAAAGTATTAAGCAATCCATCCCATGAACATGAAATATGTTTTTCTCAGTGTAGTGATATTTTAATGTTATAAGTAAATAGCATTATCATTACCTGTTTATATTGCCTGGGAATATAGCCATAGTCCATCTGAGCACATTATGGTGTAGTACTGCTATGAGATTTTTCTTTTTTCTTTTTTTTAAAGATTTATTTATTTATTATGTATACAATATTCTGCCTACATGTATGCCTGCATACCAGAAGAAGGCACCAGAGCTCATTATGGATGGTTGTGAGCCACCGTTTGGGTGCTGGGAATTGAACTCAGGACCTCTGGAAGAGCAGCCAGTGCTCTTAACCTCTGAGCCATCTCTCCAGCCCCTGCTATGAGATTTTTCAATGGCATATTTCTCAAAATATACCCATTGCGAAGTGACACATGGTTGTATGTTTATATGTATACATATCTATATGTAATAAAAAATAATCTGAGACTATGTTTTAGACCAGTGAATCACTGTTACACTCTGCTTCAGAAGGTGGGACACTGCATTTGTCATGGTGCTTAATTCTGTTTTGTTTTGTTTTTGTTTTTCAAGGCAAGGTTTCTTTGTGTGTAGCCCTGGGATGTCCAGGAACTCACTCTGTAGACCAGGCTGGCTGCAGACTTTCAGAGATCCTCCTGTCTCCTCCTCCTAAATGTTCTCACTCTACAGACCGGACTGGCTGCAAACCTACAGAGATCTGCCTCTAAATGCTAGGATGGAAGTCATGGGCCACCACCCCCAGCTGCACTGAAGTTTTGTAATCTATGGAAAGTATTGCCTTACTTTTCTGCCTGTTGAGACCCTTGTTACTTTGGGAAAACTAAGGTAAGGTCTCCAAAGGGACTCATATGCCCTAAATTTGTCTGATTGTTTTCTCATCATTAGAGTCAACTTAAACATTTGTATGAAAACGACTGTTGAGGGCCCAAGTGTGAGGAGCAGAAGGATGCAGAACTCTGTGAACCCAAGGCTATCCTGGTCTATATAGTGAATTCCAGGCCAACCAAGGCTACACAGTAAAACTGAACTTAAAGTGTTTCCCTGGCTCAAAAGTTCTTCCCTCACAGTTTTTTTTTTCTTTTCCTCTTCTCCCTTCTCCTCCTTCTCCTTGGTTTTATTGCGGCAGGCCCACAGTATGGCCTGGGCTAGCCTGGCACACACTACATACTCCAGGCTGGCTTTAAATTTGAGAGCAGCACTCCTGACTTGGCCTCCTCACTCTGGAGTTATACTTGTTATACAATCCTGAACTGGCATCCTGAGTGCTGCGACTATAGGTTTGAGCTAGCTGTCTAAAATCTATATTCTCTACTTCTACGTCTTTCACATGCATGTTGGATCATTTCTAGGCATTGAAGTGTAACAATGAAGTGCAAAACAAGGTCCCTATCCAACCATGGAAGCTACACAGGAAATAAAGATTTCAGTGGTCCAGCATTTCCATGGAGAAACTAAAAAAGGTTGTGAGATGGGGTGACTAACACAGCCCTTAAAAGCAGCCTTTTTTCTTTGACCAGAGAGACCTTAGTTTAAAAGAAAACAACCGTGTCTCTAGGTTCATTGAGTAACAATACCCTGGGGCCACAACAAGGAATCCAGGAAGTGAAGGTTAGGACCTCCTGAGGGAGAGCAAAAGTCAGTAAGGACTTAAAACTTGAAGCTAAGTCATGGGAAGCCATAGGAGTCTTACTAGAACAGTGTGAAAATTGGATTCTCTTTCTCAAAGATATCTCTAGTTGTGTGTGTGGAGAGTAAACAGTAGACAACAGGCAGAATCAGCAAGAGGCCTCTGAAATACTCAGGGGAGAGGACACTAGCGAAGCCTGAAGCAGTCACCAAAGGCGGGGAGGGGAACGAGGCTTCAGGATACCTCCTTGTCTAAAGAAATCCCGATTAGATATTATCAGAATGGTCTAAATACAGTCAAATGAAATTTTCTTTTAAATTCAAATTCATGAGCCATGTCTTTAAACTTCTCTGGCTTTGAGGGGTTAGGGAGATGATTCAACAGTGAGGGTCCCTGCAGAGGACCCTTGTTCAATTTCAAGCACCCACACGGAAATTTACAATACCCCTAACTCCAGTTCCTGGGGATCTGATGCGTGGTTCTGATAGGTAGTTTTCTGCTCCTTCTACCTTTTGGTCCCCAGTGCCCTGTAACAAGTCAACCCTGTTATTTCAACCCAGACTTTGGCAGTCAAAGACCAAGCCTCTGCTATAGATCATCTCCAGGACAACCTTCAACTAGGATGGCCTTTCCACCTTGCCCTCAGGATTCTGGCCTTCCCACCCTCTGAATTCTGCAGATAAACTTCATCTAAAACTTATATTGGGCCCACCCCTGCATCAGTACCCTTCTGACTTAGCCCAGGCTTTCATATCCCAGTCAGGGTATCACTTCTACAAGAATGATCTGTTCATAATGTTTGGGGTCTAAAAATCCATGAGGGAGTGGAGTTTTTAATTTGCATGTGTGCCTCTCATCCTTTTAAAGCTCCAGTACCCATCATGGGCAAAAGCTGATGTGAATGATTCCTACTTCTGCACCTTGCCCTGGGCCAGTGCATCTGATTCCTCCTCAAAAACATGTAGATGCTCTATTCTTCCTCAACAACATCAAGATGGATGTTCTCAGCAGAGGGAAGGCAGAGGGAATAAATAGGGGAAGAGGAGGAGGAGGAGGAGCTGAAGGAGGAAAGTAGAGAAAGGAGGGAACAAGGAGAGATGTTTAAAACTTTCTAAGGCTTGGTCAAAAAATAACACATGGAGAAGAGAAAAGGGACATTTGGAAAACCATGCTATTCAATACCAAATTGTGTTCGCAATACTGTGAAGACCATCAATGTAAAACAAAACTTTAAAAAAAAAACAGAGACTATCATGATTTAACTGAGAAAAAAATATAGCTAACATATATAAACAAATATTTAAAAATCACAGAAAAATCACACACCACTTTGTACTAGTTCTGAAAGAGATTTGTTACGTTTAAATGGCATTTGCAGAATCCTTCACGGTGGTGGCTGTGAAGCGGTGACCATCTTTACATAAACAACAGGCCGAGATTTTAAGAAAGAGCACGAAACCCTAGGATATTTCCAGAGGAGATCCTGGAAGAAAATAAATGCCATGCTGATATTAAAATACAGCAAGCAATTTGGGCACCACTTCAGAGGAAAACACCAACACCTATTAATTTTATCAGCAATGAAATGAAATTTTGCTTTTAGGATTAAGATGTTTGCTCTGTTCTGTCATCTGCAGAACTCCACTGTCTCCCTTGCTGTGTTCTTTGAATTCACACAAAACCTCTCAATGGCAGGAAGAATTCTTTAAACTGCACAACACTTCTAGGCCTAAACATAGCAAGGTATACTTAACAAAGGGACTTTTTCCTGATTCCAGAGGGTTTTTTTTTATCCATGGAAATAGTAAGAGTTGAACAATAACTGAGGTGTGAAACTAAAGATAGAAATTTAATAAAACACCCCAAGCAACCAAAAAAAAAGAAACCCTAAATTTCTAAGACAGCACAGAACAGAGCTATACTAACAGCTATTATTTGAAAAAAATCTTCCTTTTTTTAAATTTTTTGAGATTAATTTTTATTGCATATGTATGGGACTTTTGCCTGCATGTGTGCTTATGTGCCATGTGTGTGCCTAGTTCCCATGGAAGTCAGAAGAGGGTGTCACGTCTCCTGGAACTGGAGTTATAGACCATTATTAGCCACTGTGTAGATGCAGAAAATTGAATCCAAGTCCTCCGGAAGAGTAGTTAGTGCTCTTAATCTCGAGCTGTTTCTCCGCTTAGGAAAATCCTTGCTTACTTTCAAGCTTATCATCTCCAGGATTTTAGGTTCCTTGATTGAAATAAAAACTTTTTTATACAGAAAGCATGACGATAGCTTTGGTAAGATTCTGACTTAAGATTTGTATAAGCAATATGAAATGGAAAACCAGGAGTAATTTGAATAATTTAAAACAATTCTGTCTCAAAGGGATATGAAAATGCAACAGAGAATATATGGTCAAAGTGTATTAAACACATGTATGAAAATATCACAATAAAACCCATCATTTACACGTACAATCAGTACACATAAATGAAATGTTGAATCTATAAAAAATGAAAATCTACAATAGGAAAACAGCATATCTGCTTGAGCTCCCTGTTATTTGTAGAGAATACATTCAGACTCCTGAACAATTACCTTAATCTTCACTTTGTGAGCAGAAGGAGGCTCTACTTCCTCTAGCACTGTAGAGCTTCAGAGCTCTCAAAACACACAGGGTCCTGGGACTTCTACCCATAATCCTCAATGTCAAAAAAGTGGAGAGTCTTTTATTCCCATAAGCTCATACCCCCAGCAAACGGCCTTTACTGTTCTTCAGGTACGGACTGAGCAATAGAAAGTGATAATGCAGTAGGAACAAAAATCTTGGGGTAGAAGGTTGTAGAAGGACAACCCGGTGAAGAGCCCACGCTTGAGATCTTTGTGCCATGATTAACTAAGGTTGGGCTCTCAGGAGACATCTTGGAGGGAGATGGAGGATACACAAAGAATGCCCATTTCTTGTCACTGCCACGACCACAGGAAACAACTTAAGGGAGAAAGGATGTATGGTGGTGCATCGTTTCAAAAGGTCTCAGTCCGTCCCAGAGGGAAAAGCTTTGTGGTGGGGTATGTAGTGGGGTTTGTTTACATTTTTGTGGACCAGGAAGCAAAGAAAGCAGCAGAAATCAGGACCCTGGTCTAACCTTGGAAAACCTATGCCCTGTGAATTACTTTAACCAGTGAAGCCCCACTTCTAAAGCTTCCACAGGCTACCACAACAGCACCACTCTGGAGAAAAAGCACGCAAGATTCATGCTGGTGGCCAACACTTTTGATTTAAAGCACAGCAAGGGACAAGTTCAGTGAGAATTTGTTTCAGGTGTAGTTTCCTTTTCATATAGGAAAGAACTCTAGAGTAAGTTGCACTCCACAGTCTGTCCTACAGCTTTGTAGCAGACATCCCATTGCATCCCAGTGCCACTCAGGTGTTGGCTATGGAATGTTCAGGCTGAAACTCCTAGTATGTCTCAGGAGGCTGTCCCCATTATCCATGAGCAAATTTCAGTGAATATTTCAGGTGTAAGTCATTGGTAGGACATCACAGCATCACAGTATCACATCATCATATCAGCATCACAGCATCATCCCAGCATCATCACAGCGTCATCACAGTGTCATCACATCATCCCAGCATCATCACAGCATCATCACATCATCATCACAGAGTCATCACATCATCATCACAGCATCACAGAGTCATCACATCATCATCACAGCATCACAGAGTCATCACATCATCATCACAGCATCGCAGCGTCATCACAGCATCACAGAGTCATCACAGCATCATCACAGCATCATCACCGCATCATCACAGCGTCATCACAGCATCACAGCATCACTGCATCATCACAGCATCACAGCATCACAGAGTCATCACAGCATCATCACAGCATCACAGAATCATCACAGCATCACAGCATCTCAGCATCACAACATCACAGCATCATCACAGCATTATCACAGCATCATCACAACATCATTACAGCATCATCAACAGTGTCATCACAGCATCATCACAGCTTCACAGCGTCATTGCAGCATCACAGCGTCACGGCACTATCACAGTGTCATCACAGCATCATCACAGCATCACAGCATCATCACAGCATCATCACAGCGTCATCACAGCGTCATCACAGCATCATCACAGCGTCATCACAGCATCATCACAGCATCATCGCAGCATCATCGCAGCGTCATCACAGCGTCATCACAGCATCACAGCATCATCACAGCATCATCACAGCGTCATCACAGAGTCATCACAGCATCATCACAGCGTCATCACAGCATCATCACAGCATCATCACATCATCACAGCATCATCACAGCATCACAGCATCTCAGCATCACAACATCACAACATCATCACAGCGTCATCACAGCATCACAGCATCATCACAGCATCACAGCATCATCACAGTGTCATCACAGCATCATCACAGCATCATCACAGCATCATCACTGCATCATCACAGCGTCATCACAGCATCATCACAGCATCACAGTATCACAGCATCACTGCATCATCACAGCATCACAGCATCACAGCGTCACAGCTCAGCGAACTGGCAGAACCCATTCCAGGCCATCCTCTGTGCTGTCCTATTTCACTTCTTTCTCTTCAGCCTACCACAACTTCTCAAAACTTCCTGAAAAAACTTACATAAAGGAGGTTTTTGGAATGGATTATAGCCGTGCTTTTACATTTGATTCTAAGATTATAAAAATAGGTCAATCATCTCTCCCCTTTTGTACCCATTCTTATTCCTTTCATTCCCAATCTGTTGGCCAAGGTGGCTTGAATGAGAAAAAGGAAAAACTTTAATGGAATGTAACAATTAAGATAGAAGCTTGTATCAAGGCCATCTAACAAGCCCCATTGCAACAGAAACTTTGAGATATAGAACTTAATTCCTGAGATATCTGAACCTGAATAGCTATCAAACTTGATGCCCATGGTCATGTTAGGCAGACACAATACAATGTGATCTGAGAGCGCCAACAAATGCCCTAAGAGGCTACCAAAGTGCTGCCCATATTCCTTCTTGCCAACACCATTAGCAGGAATGTTACCTCTTGTGATGGTTACTGTTGTCAAGCTGACAGGATCTAGAATGACCTCAGACGTGGGCTCTGGGCATGGTGGTGTGGGGTTGTCTTGATCATGATAACTGAGATGGACAGAGCCATCTTTGTTGTGAGTAGGACTGTTCCCTGGCTGGGAACCCGAGCTGTAACATGGAGAAAGGGAGCTGAGCAGCAGCATGCATTCATCCCTCTCTGTTTGCTGACTCTGGATAAGATGTGAGCAATGTTTGAAGACCGTGCTGCTTTGACCTCCCCGCCATGATGGACTGCACCTTCAACTGTGAGCTAAGCAAACTCTTTCTTCCCTAAGGTGCATTTGTCAGGATATTTTATAACAGCGACCAGAATAATAATAATAAAAAAATACCTTCTCACAACCATCAAGGTCACAATAACCCACCAGGGCACAAACTCCCCTTTTGTCTGTGGATCTTTCAACACCAGAAGTGACCAGGTAGCAATAAAAGCTTTAGGTTTAGTGTGGCTCTCGTGGTATCTCTCTGATGGATAACTTCCTCCTCTAAAAACCGATTGAAAAATTTTGAAGCTCTCTGGATGTGACAATAAATGGGCTTGTTTTTGTTTTTCTCTTTAGGGGACTAGACACCTGTAGTCTAGTTATTGAGGGCATAGGACTCACAGTCATTAGTTAAAGTTATATTTCCTCTCCTCACATACTATCATCATAATTGTTTGAATGTAAAGTGTCCCTGCAAATTCAGGGTCAGTGTTTGTTCCCCAGCTTTCAGTAGCTGTAGACTCATTTGGAAGTGAAGTTTAGCTGTAAGAAGTAGGTTGCTGGGGGCAGGGAGATGTTATTAGTGACAGCATGGTCTTCTGTACGTTCTTACTGCCACAGTTGGAAGTCTCTCTGGCTACCATGCCTTCCTTGCCATGATGGAATGTGTCTCCTGATTTGTGGGTCATAATAAATGCTTCATTCTTTATGTATTTTGGTCACAGTGGTGTAAAAATAGCACAGTTCTCAAGTTAATGTCGAGGCCATGACTTCACGAAGTCACTCTACTGCATTGCCGTGCCAGTGGCTTCAGTGTGGTACAACCAGTAGAATTTGTAGTCATATGTCCAATGTTGGCACGGAATATTTGTTTAGTTATGCAAAGTTGTGTTATGTTTGTTTAACTATCTAAAGATGTCCTGCAGTTGTATATGTTTTGAAATATTTGCTTAACTCTGTAAAGATGTATTGCATTTGTATATGTGGCAGAATATTTGTTTAACTATAAAAAGATGTGTTGAATTTTTTTAGGTATGTAAAAATGTGTTGCTGTTCACCTTGCCTGCCTAAGGCACCTGGTTGCTCTAAAAAAAAGCTGAATGGCCAATAGTGAGTGAAGAGGTATAGGTGGTACTTCTGGGCAATGACGGTAAGTAGGAGGAGGAATTAGGCTTGAAGAAGAAAGAAAAGGAAATGCTAGGGAGATATCAGGAGCCAGCCAGCCAGATGCAGAGGAAGCAGAAAAGTGGGACATGCAGAATGAAAGAAAGGTAAAAAGTTCCAAGGCAAAATGTAGATGAATAGAAACAGGCTAAATTAAGTTAAAAGAGCCAGTGGGACAAGTCTAAGCTAAGGCCAAACATTCATAATAGTAAGTCTCCATGTCTTGTTTGGGAGCTGGTTGGCAGCCCAAAGACGAGTCCAACTACACAGCATTGCATCCTTCTTGCCATAGAATGGGTCCCTCAATCCAGAGTAATATTATATAAGATACTGAGTCAGTAAACCTGATTGTTAGGCTAGCTGTGGGAATAAAGGCCTAACATCCTTACAAGACCCACGTTGGTCTCCTGAATGGAGAACTGCTCCTTCCAGGATGGAGAGGGCCGTTTTGTGATATGTGTCTGCTAAGCACTTCCAAGCAGTGACTTCAGTTCCAGGAAAGGCTGCAGTGGGGCACTGCCAGCAACATCTGCCACCAGCAGGAAAGGGATCTCCGAGCATCTGGGCTTTCAGCCTTTCGTCCACTGCGTGAGAAATAGGGATGGGATTCTTAGGTGGCCACAGTGACGAGCCTGGTAAAGCAATTGAGCGAAGTGTGCCAGGAGGATCTGTGCCCACCGTGAGAGTTCCCGCCCAGTCTGAAAGGGAAGCGCCAGCACACTCTTACAGGTGTTGCCAGATCATGCTCTTTTCCATGGAAGCTTGAAGATCCAGATCTATTTCCAAATGAGAATGTCTCAACTTTAAAGTGTTGATCGTGTGTCATCAGTTTCTCTCAAAACAGATCAGCTCCCTAGCTGAGGAGAGATACACGGACTTGGGAAGACATGGTAGGTCTTCAAGGTCAAGACACCCAGCACAGTCGCGAATTCAGAGCTTCAAAAACCAAACAAAACCAAACCAAACCAAAAAACAAAAACCATTCCCAGTCAAGGGCATCCAGATATTATATTAGTCTGTTTGGGATGTCATTTAAAAGAAAATGGGCTGCTTAAAGAACACGATTTTATTTTCCTCTCAGTTCTGGAGTCTGGAAGACCAAGACTAAGGGGCTGGCCCAGCCAGTTTCTGGTAATGGCTCAATTATTACTGCCTTGCAGACAGCTAACACATTGCCATGTATTGCTTGGTCTTAATTCCAGCACATACAAACAGGGAGACTCAACTCACTGACATCCCTTCTTTATGGCAGGGGTCTGATAGGATTGGCACCCTTAATTTCCTCTGAGGCCCGTCACCAAATACAGCCATAGTGAGTGTGAGAGCTTCTACACACACATTCTGGAGCTGCAAAGCATTCAGTCCATATCGAAAAAGAAAACAACCAGATAGCAATAACAGGATTAATAAAAACCCTGATGAAACCAAATAGGATTAAATAAACCAAATATGTCTTCCTGCTACAACTGTGTAGTAGGGAGGGCTGCTCGTTGGTTCCCGGCTGCCCGGCTAGCTTAGACCTGAAATAACCACACAAAAAAACTGTATTAATTAAATCACTGCTTGGCCCATTAGCGCTAGCTTCTCATTGGCTAATCTCTTTCATATTAATTTAACCCATTTCAATTAATCAGGGTATCACCCCGTTGCTGTGGCTTACTGCCTGAAGTTCCCAGAATCTGTCTCTGGGGCTCCATCGCTTCTCTCTGACTCCACCCTCTTTCTCCCAGCATACAGCCCAGCTTTCCCCACCTAGTTCTGTTCTGCCCTGCCACAGGCTCAAAGCAGTTCTTTATTCATTAAGCAATAAAGCAGCACGTAGACAGAAGAACTTCCCACACCACAACTGGAGACCATTGATCTTGACACAAATAACTGTAGCCTGCTCTCAAACAAAGCTGGGCCTTCATATATGTGCTTCGTCTGTGTATCCCAAATGGTGTTTGGATCACAGTATTTGGTTTTAGTGTTTAATCGATTACAGTTTTCACCTGAAAAACAGTAATGAGAAATTTGATAAATTGGTAGAAGTGGAAAAATATATTCCCAAGCTTTTTATTTGATGAACTGTCTGGTCACTGAGTAATGACCTAGGATTTCTCTTGTTCTTTTCTTACTTCAGACAGAGCTCTGCATTTCAGAGCGGTATGTGGAAGGAGAAGGAGGAGGAGAGGAGTGGGACTGAGAAGAGAAACCCGACATGTTGTCACTATTAATGCCATAGTAAATCAAGGTGTCTCAGAACAGGACTTTCAATCAGAAATCAGAATAGAGCTCAAACCCGTTCCTCCCACAACAAGCTCTGTATCGACATCAATGTAACTATGTGCCCCGCAAACATCCCCAGCGTTGCTGGAGCCTTGCAACAAGTGCAAGCTTGGGGGACTCTACCTCAAACTCACTGTATCAGAGAGCTGACCCCCCTGCTGACTCTGCTGCACACCACAGCTTGAGAGCCATCTTCGCATATTCTAAGTGGAGGGGAGACAACTGCCTCAGGAGAGGAAGGGGTAGAAGCTGACATTTCATGGAACTTCTCCAGTGTCCTGGTCACCTTCTTAAGAAACCTAGTTCATCCTGCCCTCAGGGCCACATGTGGTGTAGATCTCTCCTAAAGCGCCTATGGAGCACAGCTGGAGATACAGTTCAGATGTCAGACAGCTTGTATAGTGTGAAGGAAGCCCTCTGTGGGTTTGAACCCCAGCACCACATACACCCTGTATAGGGGCCAGTGCTGGAGAAATGGAGACATGGAGATGGGAAGACCAGAAGGTCAAGGTCGGCTACATAGTGAGTTCAAAGCCTGCCTGGGATACCCGACATCTTTTTACATAAAATATATGGAATATACATAGTATATGTATTACCTTGTTTAATCCTCATAAGGATATTGAGACATGTGATATATTGTTTCTGTTTTATAGATGAAGGAAATCAGGTTTGTAAAAGTTACACCACTTCCTCATGCGGTTTAACTTTAATGTGGCCCAGCCACAAGCCCATTTTCTCACCTTCTCCCTACACCATGTTGTTTTCTTCCCATTTCCCATTTTCTGCCTCTGGTGACCTACCCGCTGTCCGTCTGTTTTCTCCGTTAGACTTTTGATCTTCCTTTACTGGCACCCCTGTTCTGAACCACAGAACACAGGAAATGACTTCAATGACCACTTTCCCAGCTCTCCAAAGGACGGCACTGGGCTGATGCCCAGACAGAAGCACAGCGGTGCAGTCGGGGCTGACTCGAGTCTTGGGGCTCACAGAACCCCATGGAAAAAGCCCAGAATACACGGAAAGTTTCTCACTAGCCCGTTTGGCAATTTGCTTTACTCGCTTTAGTCCAAATTACTCTTCTTATACAATAAAAGAACTTCTGGAGGCATTACCATCCCTGACTTCAAACTCTATTATAGAGCTACAGTATTGAAAACAGCTTGGTATTGGCATAAGAACAGAGAAGTCGACCTATGGAATCGAATAGAAGACCCAGATATTAACCCACAAACTTATGAACACCTAATTTTCGACAAGGGAGCTAAAGGTATACAATGGAAGAAGGAAAGCATCTTTAACAAATGGTGCTGGCATAACTGGATGTCAACCTGTAAAAAAATGAAAGTAGATCCATATCTATCACCATGCACAAAAATCAAGTCCAAATGGATTAAAGACATCAACATTAATCCGTCCACTTTGAACCTGATAGAAGAGAAAGTGGGAAGTAGTCTACAAGATTTAGGCACAGGAGGCCTCTTCCTAAGTAGGACCCCAGCAGCACAGACAATAAGAGAAACAATGAATAAATGGGATCTACTGAAACTGGGAAGCTTCTGTAAAGCAAAGGACACTGTCAGTAGGACAAAAAGGCTGCCTTCTGACTGGGAGAAGATCTTCACCAACCCCTCATCAGACAAAGGTCTGATCTCCAAAATATACAAAGAACTCAAGAAACTAGGCACTAAAACTCTAATTAACCCAATTAAAAAATGGGGTACTGAACTTAACAGAGAATTCACAACAGATGAACTTCGAATGGCCAGAAGACACTTAAGGTCATGCTCAACCTCCTTAACGATCAGGGAAATGCAAATCAAAACCACTTTGAGATACAATCTTACACCTGTCAGAATAGCTAAAGTCAAAAACACCAACGATAGCCTATGCTGGAGAGGATGTGGGGTGAAGGGAACACTCATCCATTGTTGGTGGGAATGCAAACTCGTGCAGCCTCTGTGGAAATCAGTGTGGCGGTTTCTCAGGAAACTGGGAGTCAACCTCCCTCAGGAGGGAATATACCCTAAAGATTCCCTAACATACTACAAAAGCATTTGTTCAACTATGTTCATAGCAGCACTATTTGTAATAGCCAGAACATGGAAACAACCTAGGTGCCCCTCAATAGAAGAATGGTTAAAAAAGGTGTGGAACATATATACATTAGAGTTTTACTCGGCGGTAAAAAACAATGACATCTTGAATTTTGCATGCAAATGGATGGAAATAGAAAACGCTTTACTGAGTGAGGTAAGCCAGACCCAAAAAGAGGAACACGGTATGTATTCACTCATAAGTGGATTCTAACCATAATTAAAGGTCTTTGAGCCTATTATTCGTGATCCTAGAGAAGCTAAATAAGAAGATGAACCTGATGAAGATTATTTAGCTATCCACCAGGAGGTAGGAAATAGACAAGAGTCCCAGGTAACCTCGGGTGCATGGGGGGGTGGGAGGGTCGATGGAGGGGGAGAGGGCTAGAGAGAAGGGAGTAGGGGAGGAACGGGGAAAGCTTGGTGGCCGGGGATGGGGGGGGGGGAGGGAGGTAGGATGAATATGGGATCAGGGAACAATATATTTCAACTAAGGGAGCCATTTTAGGGTTTACAGGAGACTTGATTATATATGGGATCCCAGGTCCAAGGAGAAATCCCCCAGATTGCTCTCTGGACAGAGGAGAGGGTGCCTGAATCGGCCGTGGCCCATGACCATACTTATGTATATTTTGCTTATCACCATAGATCCTTCGTCTGGCGAAGGACGGCTATGCAGTCGGAGGCCCACATTGGAGCACCGGATTGAGCCCCCCGAGGTCCGGAGGGGGAGCGGAAGGAGGAGGAACATGAAAGACGAAATCAGTACTGCGAGGGATGCTATCACCCACTGATACAAGGAAACGGATCTGATGAGAGTTTACCAGGGCCAGTCGGTCTGGGACTGAACGAGGACGTGATCTAGCCAGATTCTCGGAATTTGGCCGGATTCTCTGACTGTGGCTGGCCCGGGGTCTTTCTGAAAAGCCATTGACTATGACACTGGGTCCTGTTTCCTCTGCATATGCTGGATTTTGGGGATCCAGTCTGTTTGGACGCTCGCCTTCCTGGACCTGGAGGGAGGGGGAGGGAGCTGGAGCTTCCCACAGGGCAGGAAACCCTGACTGCCCTGGGGGACGGAGGGGAAGGAGGGGGGGAGTGGGGGGAGTGGGAGGGTGTTGGGAGGGGGGGCGGAAATGGAAACTTTTATAATTTAATAAAATTTACTAAAAAAAAAAAACCAAGAAAATCAAGAGCAAAAAAAAAAAATCTTTCTAAAGCAAGAAAATTTGCAAAGAGAAAATATACCGTAATTGAGAAAATACTGTAGGTGGTGGGGGTGGAGGGAGAATACGTTTCAAATCTGAGTCCTTTTCTGGGTAGACTGTGACCGCTTGATTCATTTTCATTCCCTTCCTCTTTCCCCATACAGTAAATGTTGGTGAATAAGGAGAGTCGAGACCTACTCCATCTGTGGACAGATTAGAAAGTGTCGAGATCCACCCCATGACATTAGCTGTCTGCCGTTAATGAGAAGAAATTATACTGTCAGATCACCCTTCATCACAATGGCGACAAAAGGAAATGCGTAGTCTCGTTGTTGTATCTATACCTTTATGTGGGCCTTTTAGAATAGTACTGATATGGGCTTCTTTTGGCAATAATGACTATTTCTTTGGAGATATTTATGCATACAATGTAGATACACACATTTATCTCTATACATGTATATAGAGATATACATATCTCTATAAATATATAGACATATTTAGACAAGGTCTTCTATGCAGCCCCAGATGGCCTGGAAGTTGCTATTAAGAACAGGCTGGCCTCAGACTCATAGATATCCTCCTGCCTCTACCTCCTGAGTGTGGGGGTTAAAGGCATGCACTACCATGCCTGGCATTTTGGATATATTTTTAGATAGAGTTTTGTTCATGAAGTATTTTCATTTAAGGGTCAAGTTAGGAGAAAGGTAAGGGTTTTAGTTACCCTGGTAGGTCTTCAGAAGTCTCAAGGATAGCTGGGCAATGGTGCACATCTTCAAGCCCAGCACTGGGGAGGCAGAGGCAGAGGCAGATGGCTCTCCGTGAGTTCAAGGCCAGTCTGGTAGACTAAAGTGAGCTCCAGGACAGCCAAGGCTGTTACACAGAGAAACCCTGCCTAGAAAAAAAAAAACTCTCGATGATGGTCCAAATCTATTTGGGGCACTTCAATTTAATTCAATTCAACATAACCGATTTTACTCTGTAGTATTTATCATGTGTACATCCCATAGACATTAGATTAACTAGGAAACCATGTAGGAATCATTCCCAGTAGAAAAGGTTAATATGATGGGTAACTAAGCCCGCGGATGGATAATTTGAGAAAGTACAGCAGAATGTTTCTACATTTTGGAGCAGTGGGATCTTATTTTATTATCGTCATGAATGGCACACAACACAACACCTTTTCCATCTCCGAAGTCTTACATTAGTAGCCAACTTTTGGTCAGTTTCTTAAAAATTATTTCTCTCAGCAAGAGATGAGCAAGAAGCGCTGCTTTGTACAATCACCCACCATTTATCAGTCCACATACTCATCAAATAATAGACAATAACTGTTGTAAAGCAAAGCTGGAGAACATGATAGGGTGTGCCGGGGTGGGGAAGAGAGGAGGAGGGAGTGGGGAGAGGGGGTGATCAAGATACACTGTGTACATGTATGGAACTGCCAAAGAATAAATAAGCACTAATTTTGAAACAGAAAGTTAAGCTACGCTACTCAATCAAATATGCAAAAATGTCTTGCCAGAAATGAGATTAATAAAACTGCAGAGAGAATGTTCCAGATGTCAGTGGACTGGGCTGTTTATAGGTTCTTCAGGACAAGGGAGGAGAAGGCTCCTTCGTTAACTGCCTGCAGCTGCTGCCTTAGTCCTGGCCAATACAACTTCATCAACAGCCTTTGTTTCGTACCGAGTCACTCTGTGTGCCGCGGATGCAAGTGAGCGTGGTCGTTCCTCCTGGGATAACTGGGACCAAACTTACAGTGTGTGGAAAGCAAAGACTTAGAGAGCAGCAGTGTGAGCAGGAGTTGGTATTAGGAATGAGATGAATGCCCTCATAACCATGCCTAGGCTAGCCAGTCATAATATTTACATGCTAAGAAATATTCTGCTTAGGCATCTAATCTGTACAGATATCAGGTCAATAAAATTGTAACATTGTAAATGTACTAATTTTCCAAAACTATTGAAATCTTTCCCAAATAAAATCTTTACTCTTTTTCTCTCTCTCAGAATTGAGAGCCAATAAGCTTCCATCATGATTAAGTAACTTTGAGAGCTAGACTATACAAACATGAGTACTATAGACATTTGCGCCATGCATACGTTCAGAATTCCGTTTTGATTAAATAAAATTTAAAACAAAGTTTACTTGACATGTTGAAAATAAAATATAATCAGGATTTTGCTAAATGACAGGCTCAAATGATTGCTAGCATGAGTTATCATTTTTAGCAGTAACTTTTTCTACACATAATCTACTATACACCTTTAGTATTCATTCACTCATGTGAGACCTGTTGATTACTAACACCTCATGCGATTGTAGAGGATCCGCATCCCTGACCTTTGCATTTCACTGGGAAACTTACAGTAAACCAGTTATTATGTGAAACTGATAACTTGGATATAGAGACTCAGCCATATGAGCAGCCAGGAAAGGGTTTTCCAGAGAGCCAATGATGACAGAGGCTCTTGTTACTGCAGTTAGATGGGGAAGGAGATACAATGACTTGGTGGGTGGCAGCAGGAGTCAGGAGGTCGGGGTGGGAAGGTCAACAAAATCCCAAGTCTCTGGACACTCCTGTGAGGGAGACAGGAAGACCCATCCTAAATCTGGGCTACATCTTCTAGAAGCTGTAGTTGTTGTTGTTTTACTCTTTGGGGACCTGCCACCCAGCTCCCAAATAAGTACATGGAGGCTAAGTCTTACGAATGCCTGGCCTTAGCTCAACTTGTTTCTAGTCAGCTTTTCTAAGTTAAATTATCTTGTTTCCTTTTAACTACATTTTTCCTCTGGGCCTTTTAACCTTTCTTTACTCTACATATCTTTCCTTCTTACTCCATGGCTGGCTGTGTGGCTGGGTGACTGGGCCCCTGGCATCTTTCTCTCCTTTTTTCTTGCTACTCTCTCTCTCTCTCTCTCTCTCTCTCTCTCTCTCTCCTACATTTCTCTCCCCATTTATTCTCTCTGCCCACCAGACCCACCTATTCCTCTCTCCTGCCTAAATATTGGGCATTCAGCTCTTTATTAGACCAATAAGGTGTTTTAGGCAGGCAAAGTAACTCAGTTTACTGAGTTTCAGAGTTAAACAAAGGCAACATAAAATAATACAACACATCTTTGCATCATTAAACAAATATTCCACAATATAAACAAATGTAACACATCTTAAACAACTACTATTCCACTACCGGTGGCAGCCCATATCAAAGGACACAGAAGAAGAAGTTTTCTTTGGGCCTGCTTCCCCTGAGTCTCACTGGCAAGTTCATCTATCCTGTCCTGAGGCATTCCTCCGCAGGTATTGGAACCAACTTCTTCAGAATTCCAGATTGGAATGAAGATTGGCAGCTCCCTCAGAATCCTCCAGGACCCCAGCACCAGACTGCCGCTACTGAGACAAGCAGCCTTAAGGACTGAATAGCTACCAGATTCTCGACTTTTCCATCTTGAGACAGTCATTGTTGGACTACCCAGAACACAGCCTGTAAGCCAGTCTAATAAATTCCAAGAAAGACCCCATCAGATCCGGGAACCTTGTCTTTGGACCAATCAGCCTTTAGGATTGTGTTCCTTACTAACTAGCCATTCTCAGCAATTTGTCAGAGCAAAACACAACAGGAAAAGACTATTTCTGTATATACAAAAGACAGACCCATCTCACATAACACACCAAAATCTGTATATCCTTGCAAAACACATTAACACAGTTTCAATCTAGGCGCGTACACAGCATTGTGGTGGCTTGAACAGGAATGGCCTCATAGGCTCATATATTTAAATGTGTGGTCATTAAGGACTGGTGCCACTTGTCAGGGACTAGGAGGTGTGGCAGTCTTGTTAGAGGAAGTGTGTCATTGTAGGGTGGACTTTAGGGTTTCTGAAGCCCAAGCTAGGCATGGTAGCTCTCTCTCTCCCTGTAACTCTGGATATAGAACTCTCAGTTTCTCCAGCAGCTGATAATGGACTAAACCTCTGAAACTGCAAGCCAGCCCCAATTAAAGGCTTTTCTTCATAAGAGTTGCCTTGGTTGTGGTGTCTCTTCACAGCAATATAACACTAAGACAAACATAAACACCAGATTTTACCCAGAAAGATTCAGGAGTTGGAGGTGTGGTTGTGTGATAGAGTGATCGCCTGGCCTGGGCAGAGGTCTGTGTCCAACTCTCAGTAGTACACACACAGATACCCACTACTGTCTCACATTATACTTAAGTAGAAAATTTCTATCTAATGCTATCAGGCAAATGAGAAAACCAAAGATTTCACTGTTAAAGAGGCTAATTAGTAGATCTGAGGGGTAAGGACAGATGGAGTCAAGCAGTCCCCTGGTGGATGCTGTAAGATGGGCTGCAAACACTTTCTGGCTTCCATTTGGGGACTTATGTGAGCTTTGGGGCTGGATGGGGTTGGGAAGAGGTGGGAAGCTGGGAGCCTTGTCTCTGGGGACCAACTAGAGTCCAGGAAACAGTGGTCAGAGCCCTCCCTCCAGAGGTAAACAAAAAGACTCAGAGTTAAGGTGATCTTTAATTGAAGAAATATGGATACAGATATGAGCATTTTAGTAATTCAGGTGGAAAATTAGGAACAAAGACATATTCTGGAGGAAGATTCATCTGAGTTTCCCCTGGTTGACTCCAGGTTTCTGGCTCTAGTACATGGAAAGAAAAGGATGGTGCTGCTTCCTGAAATAGACACTAAGAATGGAAGCTTGAGCCAATGGGTGTGGGTCTGGGGTCAGGGAAATAATCCAGACAACCGTAAGCAGCTAGGTATTCAGGTCTGGGGCTCGGAACGGGAGAGGGGAGACTGGCAGTTGTTAGTGTAGAAATGGCATCTAGACTCATGTGAACAGAAAAGACCTGTTTAAGATGAAAACATAAAGGGAAGAGAAGCCAGGAATGAGTCAGGATAATAACATTTGCAAGTTCAGCAAAGGAGGAAGAACCGGGAAATCCATCTGGACAGAAGAGGGAGAGGAGAAAATGGTCTAGTTTGTGAAGACAATGTTTTGGGAAAGATGTTTCCTTCCGATGTAAGGTGCTAGCCATCCTAAGGTGACAGGCACAGCACTGCTGAGACCAAATAAGAAACATAAACCTTTTCTTCTCATGTCTCCATCACTCATGGTCAGGACTAATGTTAAGAGCTTTTGCTGTAGACAGAAACTAACACAGTGTCGCTCTTTCCTCTGGTTTGGACAGGAGCCTCCCTGTCTGGAAGCAGGGCAACCATGATGACTCAGAGCAGACCTTCATGATTAGGTTTGTTTTCCTTCTATCATGGAGCAAGGTAGATGCTCATGAGACCAGAAGCTCATGAAATCTTCATGAGACTTGCCCAGAGATTCTGTAAGAGGTAAGCAGTTAACTGGGAGGTGGGACTTGTCTGTGGCACAATTTCCCTGGAGTTCAACATTGCTGGAATGCGACTTCCCATTGGTGTAGCTTCTTTTGAATTATTCATACTCCTGTAATGGATTTCATTAAATCCATTGGTTCATCAAGTTGGGCTCAGTCAGAGGCCTCTCTTTGGTCTATTGGCTCTGTCCCTATCTTGATTGAATAGATGTTTCTTTGTCTCCCAAGGAAAGTCACCCAACACACAATAACAATAAGTCACCTCTGCTCATATTTACCTGTTTTCAAGTTTACAAGCTTCCTCCCCAGCTTTCCCCCAGGCAGGATGCTGGAGGCATTCAACAAACTGCAAGCTTCAATCATGTTACCTGAAACAGGAATCCAAAGCAAAGGCACTGAGAGATTCTGAGGTTCAAGGACAAACCATGGCAACCAGAAACTATGAAGGACCCAAAGGACAAATTCTTCCTTTGCGACCCTAGCTCCACAAAGGAAAACAAAGTGACTGCAATGTCTATACTGGAAACTTGATTAGTCCAGGGCTGGAAGCAATGATCTGTTGGCATGAGATCGTGTACTCAACGACAGGATTCTTTCTCATTGAGAAATGGACAATGACATCAACTATTTGGTTCATCTAGATGCATCACAGCAAGCCAAGCCTTTCCCTTGAAATCTTTCCCAAATCCCTGCAAACTGATTTGTATTGTATCAACAAACATTCTAACAATAGGCCAAGTTAGCAAGGCAACTTAAAAGAAAACAAATAAGAAAACACATTGACCTTTCCATTAGCTACATAGCTTTGTTGACATTCCTCTTGATTTTAGAAGACTGTTCATAATTTACATATTAGCTCAAGTTTACAATGAACAAAGGGGAAGAGAATGAAATCATGTCTCATGACAGTTTGGGTTTTAAAGCAAGTACCCTAAAGAGTTGTGGGCCTATATCATCTAAAAATCTTAATTATTAATTACTTTAAAATCATGTTTCCTAGTATGTCAGTGTAGTTGCCTATGTATGTGTGTATCTCTTTATATTGTGTAGGGGGGATAGAGAATCGAATTTCTTATATTTTTTTGCTACATCTGCCAAAAAAGTATGAAAGAAAATACCATAAAATTGTATGTATATGCATACCTATATATATATATATATATGTTTATAATGCTTTCCCCTTTAATAGCTCTAAAGCCATGTAGGCAGAGAATCTGGCTTTATTGTGAATGAATCATACATGTAGAATAAACACCGATTCAGAGTGATATGACTATGGAAGATTATTTTCATTTTTCATGTTGAACTTCATATTCCAGAAGTTCTGGGCTCATTCCCAACTTAGTCTGATGCAAGCCACATTTTCCTCCCATAGGATGTGAAGAAGTGGTAGGTCTGAGGGCACAAACAGCCTTAATGCTTTACTCTACCTAGGGTTCCAGCCCATAGGCTAAGCTTTCCAGAATACAGAGCGAGGATTAGCCCTTGAATTCCCATAGTGCTTTCTGATAGCTGAGAAAAGAACCATAGGACAGATGATACGATCATTACCTCTTGTACACAGTCACATCATCCTTGAGAGTCTACCTGCATGCCTATGGAACCTTCATGTCTACAGTTTCATCTACCTGCTCCTTCTACAGTAAGGGCGTCTCTAAGCTTTTATGAGTAGTGGGAAGCATGGTGGAACTCTACACACATAAATTAGGAAGCCTAGAGTCCGTGGGACAGGTTGCAGTTCGAACTAAAGAGAATCTATGAGCAAGCTGCATTATGATCTTCCCAGATGGTGACTACAGTATGACCCTCTCCTTATGAATTTCATGTGATGAGGCCTTAACACCCAGCCCTTCAAAATATGATATAATTGAGATAGGACCTTAAAAGATGTAATCATGGCTAAATTAAGATTTATCGGTGGGCATTAGACCAATTTGACAAATGTGTGGGTACAGAGGAAAAGACAGTGTAAGGGTATAGTGAGGATCCATCTGCATGCCAATGTGAGAGACTTCGGGTGAAGTCAAGCGCCCCCTTCTCTTAACATTGAGTTTCCAATTTCCAAAAGAGAAAGACAATGATTTTATTTGTTTAAAGTGCCCTGACTGTGTGCTTTGCTTTTCAGCTCTATCAAATTAGCACCATAGGAAGTTACAGAAAGTTGAAGTTACATAAAGTCCCTGAGTCTGGCTATGATTTACAACAGTATCATAACCTTGAGGAAATTGTTCAAACTCTCCGAACTTCAGTCCCCTCATTTGTAGATTGGGAATAAAAATAATTACCTGTCAGTTTTCTTGAGGAGCAAATTCATCTATGCAATCTGTGTCTGACATAAAGTAAGCACTCAAGTACTGCCCCTTAGGTGATCTTGGATGTCTTAGCTAAAACTCCAAGTCACAGAACCATTATATAGAACACTGAGCACACACCAAGGGTTCGAGACATGTTCATTTTGGGGGGTTTTTGATTATAGATGTAGTCTCAGGTTTTCCTGATGATCAGAGCTGTATATGGGCAGTATTCTTTGTTGGGGAGCAATGACAGGTGGGGAGCCTAGCAGAAGAATTGGGGGTGTGGTTGTGATGTTTATTTTCCGTTTGACTCCTTACCGGTTACCACGTGATGAGTAAGGCGGGATGGGATGGTCTCTCGGAAGGAAAGAATTATTGAGAATTCTGACCTAGAAGTCTTGTGACAAACTCCTGGTTTAGGTAGGGAACTGTGAGTGAAGAGAAAGCTGAATCACAGATTACATGTGTCCCTTCCCCAAGCATCCAATCATAAAAGCCACCAATAATCCAAGGGTAACACATGCCTATAACCCTAGTCGCTCAAACTCTCGTTGCTAGAATAGTTCCAGGGAGCTGCTATGCCTTATGGTCCGAGGATTTCAAAACTCTAGGTTTGAAACCTATGGCACTAGCCACTATAGGAGCTGAGGGTCCCAACAGGTATGACCCCTTCAGGAGATGTATTGTTAGCAGGCACCATCTCCCATTTCCCGCCATTGCTGTTGGGAGCAAGGATTCCAATGCTAGGTGCTATGGCCTCTGTGTCAAAGCCTTAGAACACTAAGTTTCAAACCTAATTGTCTACACCCGTAGCTGTGTGGCATATAAATCCCGGTCTCTACTTCTCAAGACTGGGAGATGCAAGCTTCCAAGCCTGTTAGTCCAGTTCCTAAGCCTTCAGTATCCACAGGTCGGGGATACCTTCTCCACACTACTCACGCTTTATATCTGGGTGGAACAGAAGGACCTGAGCCAGCTGGTGGATAACCGCCGACTGCAGCTGAAGAGAATCGAAGCAGCACTTCAAGAAGGCGCTCTTCGCCTCACCAATTGAAAAGAGAGCAACACAGAATTCAAGGGTTGGAAAACTGATTGCTGCTGGGTTTGGTGTACTCAGGAGGCAGAAGCAGGAGGATGGCCACCAGTTCAAGACCAGCCGGGCCTAGGTTACATAGTGAGAACCTGTGTCCAAAATGCAAAGACTTACAATTATAAATAGGTGTTTTGTTTCCTCTTTTGAAGTAATATACACACTGTTAGATACAGTGAGTATCATATTCATTAGAAGTAATAAGCCAATCCCCACTCCCCCTTCACAAAACAAAAATATCTTTCATAGAATCAAACACCCAGCTAGGAAAATATGTCAGGCTTACCACTTTAGCTCAGAAATATGAAAAAGGTGAGACTGTTAAGCTTCTCCAGATTTTTTCCTTTTCCCTGCTCCCAGATCCATGAGTCACCGTTCTGTGTGAAAAATATTTAGAGAGTGAATGATTCCTTGGCAAGACCAGCCATTAGACAAGCTTCCCTATCGTGCAGAGAAACGACCCTTATCTCGGTTTTTATTTTACTGGAAGAATGTCTTGCAGGGGCATTTAATATCTGATCCAAAATAATTCTTTCTGCTTCCCAAGGGTTGACCATGCTGCTCCCCAGTGACTGTGTAAACACTGCAGCCTCATTTTTGGGAAGAAGGACCACTGTTTATTTTCTTGCCTAAATGATGTTGGTAAAGTTCATCAGCTTGGTTTTAGAAAGGAATTTCTAAGTTGTGATTTTATCAAGAGCATTGATTTAACATTGTATAGTAATAATTTTTTAAGAAGAAAGATTCTTACATTAGAATATTTGAAAGGTGAATAGAAACCACGCCACTGTGTCAAGGGCATATTATCAGGGTGTTGATGTTCAGAATATATAGAAGACTAAAATTCAATAACAACCAGATGGGGAAATAGACAAAGGGCTTAAATGGATATTTTTCTAAAGGTGATTCAGTAATAGCCAATAAGCATGTGAGAAGTCTTTACTGTCATTAATCATGAGGAAAAATGCAAATCTAAAAGATCAGGAAAGACAGAAATGTCAAGGGAACACAGCCTCATACTCATTAGTCTGGCTTCCATTATAAGATGAAACCACACCTGGCCTGGTGGAAACGGTACTGCCATTCTAGCTATTGGAGAGGCCAAGGAGGAGGATGACAAGTTCAAGTTCAGTCTTAGCAACTCAGTGAGACTCTGACTCAAAGGGGAAAATAGAAAAAACCCCAGGGATATCGTTTAGTAGTTGAGTTCTCGCTAAGATGTGATAAGCCCTAAGTGAAATCCCTAGTACTACAAGACGGCTGAATGAACGCAGGGGCGATTGAATGAGCATGCAAACAAGAAAAAGAAAATTATTATGGAGATCTTGCTGAGGACACCAGCGTGGTTGTTCCTTGGAAAATTAAAAAGATCAAAGTGTGATTCAGTGGTCTGTTTTGTGGTGTAGACAGTACAGGACAAGAGCTGAAAGGCTCTCAAGGACAGGTCTGTATATTACAGCAGCGTCAGTCAAACCATCAGAAGGTCGGAGCAACAACAAACAGTGTGTTCTACACATCCAGTGTGATAGTGCTAACACCTTTTAGCCTTGGGAAAAATGGAAATCCTGTCCTACAGGGGTACACAGATAGACCTGAGCAAAATAAACCAACCACAAATATTTACAAATAGTCCATGCTCAGCATGCAGAGTAGGCAAAGTTGCAGACAAGAAGGTGTGGGGCTGATTGCGAGAGGCTGGGGCTGGGGAAGGAGAATGGGATTTCTTGTTTAGAGGGTACATAGAGTTTCAGTTCAATAAGGTGAAGAGAATCCTGGAGATGGAAGGTGGGGTGTCCGCAAATGTGGGTCTACCCTGGGTCACTGAATTGCCCAAAGATAGCGGGAACCATCAGAAATCACACGTGAAATTTGGAAAATATCGAAACTGTATTCTTTCAAAGCACCCCTTCCTTCTATTTCTCTCCATTTTTCTGCATGTTAACAGTTTTTATTTCTCATTTGATCTGATTTATTCTGTGGATGTGTTTTTTTAACTGCCTTATATAATGTTCAACAACACATTTCTAAAGAAAATAATCAATTTCCATGATGCTTCCATAGGGTAAGATGATAAAATGTTTGTACGTGCCTAGAGCGACTGTTACCACTGTCTTTCTTTGATATGCCTGCGCCTCTCTCTGATTAGCTCTAGTGACTAGGGAGGCAGATGAGGGAGGGCGAACGGTTTGCTGCCCGCATGCTTGCCTGAGGAAGTGGCTGAAGGGTGGAGTGTGTATTTTGGTCAAGAAAATGTTTTACTGATGTTTTCTTTTCCATGTTGATTATAATTCAGTCATCCCAGAAATATAAATATATTTGAGTTTGAAAATATTGTTGGCTGTGAAAACACTGACTCTCTGTTCATATATCTAATAAACAGTCTAAGAGTCTTCTTTTCTATGAAAAAAATTAAACATTATGTCAACACACACATACACACACACACACACACACACACACACACACTGCCCCAGTCCTTAGTTTTAGGAATGAAACTGGGTGTAGTGGGATATGCCTTTAATCCCAGCACTTGGAAGGCAAAAACAGCCTATGAATCTGAAGCCAGCCTAATCTATGGAGTGAGTTCCAGCACAGTCAGGGGTACACAGAGAAATCCTGTTTCAAACAACAAAACCTAAACTGAAAACTAAAAAATGATTAGGAATTAAGAATTTGTTTAGTGCAGTAAAGTCATTTTGTGTTTGGGGAATCACTTTTCACAATGTTTAATTTTCTAAGCATATTGCTTTCAACTAGAAATGGATTATGAAAACAGCAATAATTATGATTCGATTTTCTTACTTTTGCTCATTGAAAACAAAATCAATCATTGGAAACTACAGCCAAGCTTGAAAGTGTAAAGGCAGCTGCAGGGCTGGGGTGGAGCTGGATTGTCGAGTGCTTGCTTAGCATGGATTTGGCCTCCAGTATCCCCAACAGATAAATCATAAACAAAGCAATGACACTAAGTGCTACAGTCAGGATGACTTTATTTCAGACAGATCACTAGGCAGAAATCCACCTCTGCCCTGAATCTCTGCTCTTTTTAGCCTGTAGAATGTCCCCAGGGCAGATAGCACAACCCTCAGGGATGGCCACTTCCTCACGTCCACGCTGACTCCACATAGCAAGGTGACATGCTGTTTCCTGTGTCTCAAAGAAACATGTGAAGGATTTTCGGGTGAGCTGCTGAAAAGGAGACCCTTTGTTGGATCCGCACAGGAAGGCTTGGCCTGTCTCTCCATCGTGAGTTTGCTTTAAAGAGAAAAAGCAGGTATAGCCAGCTTTGTCTAAATACTGTAATAAGGGTACAAAGATTTATAAACTCAAAAGCATTAGAAATCTGTGGAGCAGAAAATTAATCTCCCATTTCTATTCAATTAACCTTGTTTTCCAAAGATGGTCACTTTAGAGATTTGGCACACATTCACACACATGTATGCATGTATGCACATACACATACCTTATTTGACCTATGGAGAAAGGAAAAGTATAGGCATATGTATGTGTGTGTATATATATTATTTTTATAGAAGTGGATTAAAGGTTTATACTTTTTTTTGTTTTTGAGACTAGATCTCACTCTGTTCTCTGACATTCCTGGAATTTACTATGTAGACCAAGCTGGCCTCAAACTCAGAGATCTCCTCTTTAGTGCTGCGATTAAAATCATGAGCTACCACGTCCAGGTTATACTTTTATTTAAAATATATACGTATTATATTTCAATTAACTTTTTGTAACTTCAAACACGTACATAATACACTTGGTCACATTCACCTTTCCGATTCCACCCTCTAACTTCTCCCACATCCACCCCACCTCCCAAGTTTGTCTTTTCTGTACGTTACTTTATAACGTTTAGCAAAACATTATGGAAGTTTTATGTCACTACAGGGAATACTATTTCATTCTTTTTTGTGTCTGTGTAGTATTTTATTTTAATGAATGTTTTGATATCTGTACAAATCACTTGTAAAAGTCTGGAAAAGAATGGCGCCCATAGGCTCATATGTTTGAATGAATGGTCATCAGGGAGAGGAATTCTTTGAAAGGATTACAAGGATTAGGAGGTGTGGCCTTGTTGGAGAAAATGTGTCACTGGGGGAGGACTTAGAAGTTTCAAAACCCCATAACTAGGCCCAGTTCTCTCTCTCTCTCTCTCTCTCTCTCTCTCTCTCTCTCTCTCTCTTTCTCTCTCTGCCTGAGCTATTGCTCCAATGCCTGGCTGCATGCCACTGTGTTCCCCACCATGATGGTATGGTACTAAACTTCCCAAATTGTGTGCAAGCCCTCAATTAAATGCCTTCTTTTATAAAAGTTACTTTGGTCATGGTGTCTCTTCACATGAGTAGAACAGTGACTGAGATATCACTGTTTCTTGAAGGATTTCCAAATGAAAAATGATGTTTATTTTTAATGTGTCTGGCCTAGATTCTCTTTACTCTTACCTACAGTACGTTATGATCAAACATTGAACCTGGCTTCTTGCTGGGTTTAGCCAAGGGAAAGCATGTCAGATTTGGGGTGGAAGCAAAGAGATCATGCTATTGCATCCCCCCACTTCTTTTAGGAAGAGAGGTGTAATTTCCTGGAAGTTGCAAGTCTCAGCCCTCAATGCAATCTTCCTCTTCCTCTTTGCCATACCAGCACTTTGTTTTCCTTTGCGTAGAGGAGGAAATGCACACCACTGCTCCTGTCTTCATGCTTTAACGCCCCCCGCCCGCCACTACAGAGTCCTTTAACCATTCTGATGAATATTTAGTGTCTGGCAATTTCTATGGGTGCAACTCTTTCTGCGATGACTGATTGGAAGATTCCAATCTACGCCACTGAATACAGTAAGCAAGAGAACTGCACACCCGGACAGGACCCTGGCCCACACTGTCACCTTCCTATGTCTGTTGACTTGAACTGCAGTAGTGAATTCTGCTCCCTCTCAGAACTCCACGACAGAAAATTTTCTTTTTCTTTTCTTCTTGATATGGCAGAAAGCATGGCAGCAGTAGAAGGGTCCTCTGCTCAGGGCTTTGCACCCGTGAACAAATAGTGCTGAAAGATGAAGTCTCAGAAATTTTATCACAATTTTATCTATTTCATTTTTCACAGATATTGCCAAATACTTAACAAAAAGTTACACCAGTTTAAAGACCCTCAAGCGGTTCCAATATCCAGTTCTGCAAAATCCTAACATTAGATCTAAATATTTTTTAATCATTGCCAGTTCACAAGTTAGACTGAACATGATTATACTCAGCCATACACTACAGGCTGTGTTTTTTATGTGTTGACTTTCCTTTGTGAGCTGGGAGACATGAAGTGGACATTGAGTAAGTTATTTGGGAGTCTCTCAGACTTACAGCAGCTTTAATATCTTGGCTTTGCACTGCCAGGAGTCGGGAGAGGTGACCAACTGCACAAATGTTCCCCGTGGCTACAGAATGACTTCTGTCCACATAAAATTCAGATGTTAAAGCCCTAGTGCTGTTGGGATTTGAGCAGGAGATTGGGTCTTTAGTGGGTATTTGATGACAATGGGATAGCCAGGGCAAATTCCTAACCCTATAGGAAAGAAAGAACTCATTCTCAACTGCATGAAGGCACAGTGAACAGGCAGATGTCTAGTTTTCTAAAAAAACAGAGCTCTCATGGGAATCAGTTTGCAGTGGCACAGCTCTCAGACATAGACCTGCAACTGTAAAGAAACACAGCTGTGTTGTTTGAACCATTTCTGGGGCAATAGGTCACAGCAGACCAAGCAGACTAGGGCACTCACGGGGAAGACGTGGAAGTCCCCAACTAGGAAGAGCACGGACCTGTTTTGATGAGACCCAAAAGACTCCTGAAGCTGGTAGACTGGATTCCTAAGGAGGCAGAAGGAACCGACAGCCCTGGGGTAGGAAGCCCCTCAGGAAAAAAGCAATGGAGAGCCCAGGGAAGAGTCAAGTTCAAACTTCTTAAGACCATAGTGGTCCATGTTTCCTTCCATAGGAGAAACCTCCCTGGCTGAGTGTCTTCCATTAGGCCGGTAGAAGATAACAAGAAGTCAGCACGTAAGCTTTATACTATGAATATGAAGTGTTCCAATGGGAGACTCCCATATGTAACACTACCTAAGGACCTTGTAAGTATTTTTCAGAGCCAGGCTTTCCACCTGGCCTGTGTCCTCACTGTTCCAAAATATTGTTCAAAATTAACTATCTCTACTCCCCTCTGCCAAATTTCTCATCATAGTTCAAAAGAGAAAACCATTCTCTTGAATGGCTCTTGCATAATCTTGAAAATCAGAGTCTCTGCTTCTTGCTCCTCACTGACTCCCCTCCCTGATCCAAATAGAAGCTCCTAAACACCCTTCACACCTAAGCAATTTTTCTTTCCCATCCCTGCATCCCAGGCACATCCCCCCCACTGCCTAGCCTATGGCGTTCATTTAGTCACCAACCTCCTGCATCTTCAATGGGTCCTTCTAGTTCTTTCTCTCACTCTGTAGCCCAAGTGATCATCAAAGATGAGGTCACGACCCCTCTTTCATGCCCTTATTGTTCTAAAACCTATGATCGCAAAGTTCTTAGTGCCTTGTGCTTGCCAAGGTCACCAGCTTCAGCCTTCCCACTTCCCCACTGTTCACCACCTTTGGCTTCATGACTCTCAGTTTGAGTTTAATGTCTTCTCTGATCTTCTAATCAAACCATAATCCTCTACTGTGTGATCTAATAGGATATGTTCCCTCTGCCTACTGACCATTACTTTAACTGTCACTTAAATGTTTTCTAAGGAAAATGATAATATTAATTTAACATTAGTCGCTGTCACTTGACTGTAAGTGTCGCGAGGATAGGGATGGTTATTTTGTCCCTAATCTCGCCCCTTGCACTCAGTTGTGTACCTTGTATATAGAAAGATCTTAATAATGTCCATTAAATGATGGGCTTAGAAAATTCTTTTCATACTCGAAAAGATAAAAGGAAGAATATTCATGGGTCATGGCCATAGAAGGGGTTTTCACCCTGCATCTCCTGGGAAAACCCATTTCTTGCAAGCCCTGAGGTCTTGTCCTATACATAGGGCTCACAAGCTAACTGGATACTAAGTGGAGAGTTAGCCCTGTTTCCACCATTCACCTCCCTCTCCAAGTAGCTGCCTAATTCCACTCAAGATTCAGTGGTGATCTTAGGTCATTTCTAAGAACATCAGTTAGGGAAGAGAAAAATACATTTGTAGTACATCAATATCTTTTAAACTCCCTCCAAATGAACATATGACTGCATGAGAATTAGCTTTCCTATATAACATACGCCAGTCATATGCTGACTTCATTTTCTGTAGGAAAGAGGAAGTAAAGAGAGAGTCTAGGGGCTTTTGCTAGGACCACTGCAGTCCTTGCCCAAATATGGTGACATAACACTCGGGGTGGGGAAACTAGTCTGGATTTATAGTTTGAAATCCAGACTGGGTGAAATAAAAATCCCAGTGAGTCAACGTGTGTGATTGTTCCAAAAGTCTGGAAGAATGCCAGTCATTCATAGCTTGCTATTTCCAGTGAGATTTCAAAACATGAATACTTTTAGTTATCGTTAACAACAGTAAAAAAAAAAAATGTCAAAGTGCAGTAGGGCCTTCTAGCTGAAGACGTAGAGCACACACCCACACTGCTTAGAAGTGTCCTTATCATGTCCCTTGTGTCTGCCAGTGTTTGGAGAGTTCCCAGCTTGTAAAATCGGACAAGACACAGGAGCAGAACAAAGTATTAACTGCTCGATATGGGACGTGGAGTCAAGGGAAACTTGTCCACACACTCAGAATTAGAATTTGTATGGTCTCAATTTATTTTGGGGGCATTTTCTCGAATGCCAGGGCAATATTTATAGAACCTGGGCTGAACTGAGTGGCAGCCAGTTCTGTGTGGCATGCGGCTCCTTTAGATGGAGTTTCCTGGATGATCCTCACCCCTCCCCATCCCTCCTAACTCAAACCATCCTTTGTAGCTGCAGAATCTGGAATTTACCACTCGCCAATTTCCTAGGTGCAGAGGGTCGGCCTTCTTTGAAAACCCAGGCCCTCCTTGGAAGGGCATAGAGACATCACTCCAACTTCTTTAGAAATCAAACACACTGTCAGTGCAATCGTTTACTCTTAACTCTTCAAGCTAAATCTTCTGTTATTTTTGAGTAGGTGATATTTGTTTCAGTTTGTGCAAATAGACTTGCCAAAGTTCTCATAAACTGACTTATTTGTGGCAGTTTATGGCAGGTTTTTTGCATATACCATCTTTTCTGAGTGAAAGAAAGAGAGGGGGTATCTGGAAGAAACTGTCAGAATGAACCCAATGTCACACGGAACCTCAGTAATGTCTACAGTTAAGATGTGTCAATAAAAGTTGTAATACATTCTTTTAGTGTGTATGTGTACATGTCTATGTATCACAACACACATGGAGGATAACTTTCAGGAGTTTTTTTTCTCTCTTTCCACCATGTGGATCTTGGGGATCAAACAGAGATCATCAGCCTTCGAGACAAGTGCCCTTACCCTCTGAACTGTCTCACCAGCCCAGAAAAAAATTAAATTTTTAAAAACTTGTGTGTGTGTGTGTGTGCGCGTGTGCACATTCACACACATGAGTGCAGGTGCTTAAGGAGACCACAGGTGTCACATCCCCCTGGAGCTGGAGTTCCAGGTGTTCTGAGATGTCTGACCCTGGTGCTGGGGACTGAACTCTGGGCGTCTGTAAGTGCAGTATGCAGTCAATCTCTGCACCTTCCCTCCAGGCTCCTCAATTTTACATGCAGAAGCAGAAGTGAGGACCTTCAATACATGGGTCAATGAGGGGAAGCAGAAAGTGAGGGAGAAAGAACCACAGTGACCTGGAAACGGTCTCTGTCCACACAGTTTCTTCCCCAAGTGGTGCTAATGTTGGGTTTGCACAGGTTTGCTGATTTGAAGGAAATGGAACTGAGATGATTAAGAAATGGTGGGGGAAGAATTTACATGTGCCCTGTGTTTGACAACACTAAAGCCCAAAGAAAAATGAAAACTTTAGCAACACACTAAGAAACTTCAGCTCTGTTTCTAAAATAAAGCACTTTTTCTACGCTTTTCATATTTGAATGATAAAGCTGTTTCTCACATCCAAACACCTAACCAGAAGGCGATGATACCCTCTTAGTTTTTAGGAGTTTGTGTTTTTTCCTTTTTTCCAAGACATGGTTTCCTCTGTGTAGCCCTAATTTTCCTGAAACTGGCTCTGTGGACCAGGCTGGCCTCAAACTCATGGAGATCCACATGCCTCTGTCTCCTGTGTGCTGGGACTAAAAGTTGAGTTGGTATCATTTAACAGCAACTACCACAGTTTCACAAGGCACGTGTTAGAGACTGCCTAGTTTCACCACCTCTCACCTGGTTTATGCTCTGGTTGGCAACAACTGGTAGCATTTTTCACTTCGACTTATTCTTGCAGAAAATAAAATAAATCTGTATTTTGGACATGCCTTCATTTTCCCAAATTGAAGCTGGCGATTTCACCCTCTCCCCCAGTTTCTGCCCATGCATTTTCATGTGATAGATCTAAAAATAACCATATGATGTCACAGGATGTGTCTGGGTGTGGTGCCATGTTTTGATATGTGACACCACATTTGGACAACTCATTCAAACAGTCAGCAATAAAGAAATTTATGGGCCGAGAGAGTGGCTCATGATGTCAGGATGCCTGCATCAAATCTGAAGACATGAGTTCTGCCCCAGGAAACACTTGGTAGTAAATGGCGAGGGACAACTCTCTAGAGTTGTCCTCTCCAGGTGCCCTGTGGCACATGTGCACCCATACTTCTACACACATGCTCAGGACATAAGTAAATAAAAATGTAATTTAAAAACTTAAGAGAAATCCACACCATGCTGAAGACGAACACTTAGCTTCTTTAGTAAATTCTAAAAATTTTCATTTGCAATCAAATAATTTATACTCTCAACTGAAAATTATTATCCTGATTTAATTAACTAGACTTTCATAATCACATAACCTCAGTCTAACCCTAAATTTTAACTTTCATTATAATTGGCCATGTAGTCACTCACTTAACATGTTTTGATGGCTCAGATGATCAGGGACTTTACAACACATTTCCTATTAAAAACAGATTTTTAAAGGCATTATTGAGTTAACTATGGCTTGTCAAATTTCTTCTCTTATTGTTTTTTATATTATCACTTTTCTTTTTCCTCCGATCTTCATTCTGTTTTCTGCTCTCTCCAAAGCTCCCTCCCTGCATTTGTGTAATTTGGTTTATAAGCCAGATTCTTACATATATGTGAAAAAATGTAATGTTGTTTTTATAATGTGTGAGTTTCAGATTCACCAGATGGTATTGCATGACAGACTATGTTGAGCTGCTTCCCTTCTGCACTCAGGACTGCGGTGCTCAGTCTCTGTTGCTGTGTTGCTGTGGCTTACGGCTATTGATGCTAAATCGGTACTTGGAAGATGCACCTCCCACATGTAACTTAGCAGTAGGTAGGCATCACCTCCAGTTCCTAGGGGGATGAGAATGACTTAGTTCTTCCAAAAAGTCCAAAATGTGGAGAGTCAGGTATTACGGGGAAGCCAGTGGTGGCTGTAATGTTGAGTTTTCCTTGCTTATGGAAGCTGTAAGTGGATATAAAGAGAAGGCATCTGGCTGTAGGAGAGAGCCTCCAGCCAAACAGCTGGTTCTCAACAGACTGATGTAGATTCCTGACCATGAGCCTAACAGTTACAGTAGATGATGTTATCTAAAAAGAATGCTCAGCCTGTGAAGACTGAGCTGTTGACCACAGAGCTCAGGCAACCGACACAAAGGAGAGCAGATGCAGGAACTTGCAAGACAGATGAGATGCAGCAATATTGCATAGAAATACTGCACCAGACACGGTTAGTAAACTCTTCTTGTGAGCCTAATGGGGTCAGAGGAAGGGAGGAAGGTAAGATGGAAGAAAGGAAAGAAGGAAGAAAGGAAAGCGGAAGGAAGGAGGAAGGAAGGAAGGAAGGGAGGGAGGGAGGAAGGAAGGAAAGAAGGAGAAAGAAAGGAGGAAGGAAGGAAGGAAGGGAGGGAGGGAGGAAGGAAGGAGAAAGGAGGGAGGGAGGGAGGGAGGGAGGGAGGAGGATTTCTTGAGAACACAGCTGCACTTCTCTGTTTCTGCATTGTCTGTGGCTGTCTCCTGACTCTAAGGGCAAAGTTATACGGCATCAGCAGAGATGATATTGACTGCAGGAAATGTTTACTATCTGTCTTTTTTACCAGAAATGCACACTGACCCGTTAAACTAGATGAACTTGAGCAACGAGTCAAGTCTCCTTGTGATCCCTCATATTTCTTCTTCAGCTTCCGGAGATGTGACTCAGAGGTTAAGAGCACGTAGTGCTCTTGCTGAGGATGTGAGTTTGTCAAGTCATGGATGTCAGCATCCATGTCAAGTGGCTCACAATTGTCTGTAACTCTAATGGCCCTGTGCTCCATGATGCACACGTGCACGCACACGCATACACACACACACACACACACACACACACACACACACACACCCCAAAATAATAAACCTGAAATAATAAAAACAATTTTTTAAAAACGTACTTCGTTCTCATACCACAAGCAGATTATACAATTATGAGATCATAAGTGTTGTAGGAAGCCCCTTGTTGGTTCCCAACTGCTCAGCCCTGAAATAATCACACAGAAATGATATTATTTACAATACTGTTTGGCCAATAGCTTAAGCATATTTCTGGCTAACTCGTATCTTAAATTAACCCATCTCCATTAATCTGTGTATCGCCAGGAGGCTGTGGCTTACCAGGCAAAGTTCAGGAGTCTCTCTCCAGTGGGGCTACATGGCTTCTCTCCAACCCTGCCTTGTTTCTCCCAGCATTCAGTTTAGTCATGTCCCGTGTCCATCCCCCCCAACCTGTCACCTAGCTCTATTCTGCCCTACACAGGCCCCAAACAGCTTCTTTATTCATTAATCAATAAAAGCAGCACATATATAGAAGGACCTTCCACACCAGGTAAGCATACATTTAACAAATGTATAAAAATACTTTGTCTTAACAAGTCTATAAAAATGTTTTGACTTCCTTTGTCTCTCTTGAATGGATCAGTTTCTTAAAATAAGTCTAGTAGAGTCTAATTTGCTCGATTGCAGAAAACATGATGTTTTCCCCTTTTTTGTTTGTTCTTGCCTGTGTGAATGACAAAAGTCTCTGGTTTTACATATTTGAGTTCCTCTGACATGATTGCACACAATTGTTGAGAAGCACTATGGATTTAAAGAATTTATTTGACACGTGAGTGACATCTCCGTAGAGCCGAGTGCAGGAAGCAGGTGTCTGGCAGCTCCCATGAAAGCAGCTGCTGAGCCCAGCCATTTCCGGTCTCCTTTCACACTCTTTAAAGGAGCTTTTGTTTTGTAATCCTGGGCTTCAGGCTTCCTGAGACTTTCTGAAGGCAACCTGCAAGAAGTTTGGAAATTTAATCCCAAGGCATTCAGGAGGCAGAGACAAGCAAATCTCTGTGAGTTTGATTCCAGTGGGGTCTACAGAGTGAGTTCTAGGACAGCCAGGGCTACACAGAGAAACCCTATCTCAACAACACAAAAACAAAGCAGAAGTTTGGCAAGATGGCTCTCAGCAGGTTAATGCATTTGTCAAGCAAACCTGATGACCTGAGTTCAATCCTGATAACACAAACGAAAAGCTGGATGGAGTGAGACACAATCCCAGCATTCCAGCATCAAGATGGCAGGCAAAGGCAGCAAAATCACTCGACTTTGGTGCGGAGCAGAAATGACCAGAAAGATCCTCCCTCAGTGAAGGTGGGAGGAGAGAGCCAACCCCTGAGAGCTGACCTCCATATGTGCACCATTTTCTGGTTTAATGCTCGGGGGTGTTCGGCTAGCGAGAGCTGAGCACAGGAGCACCGTGCAGAACCAGCCACCCTTGTTCTCTGTCCTTACACTACCAGCAAAAAGAAATATACAGGCAGTCCTGAGCGTTGGTGTTACTAAATTGTCTGTGTTTGACTTTTGTGTAAAGTATTACATGCAATTTTGTGTTGTGACCTGAAATCAAACTAGCAGCTTTAGAAATTATTCAGAACTAGGTATTTTTTAGTGACCTATAGGCAGTGACAAATACAGAAACATGAACCCTGGATATATTCCATTTCTCTCAAACACGAAGAAACACAAACATGTTTGCCAACGTGTTCTCTGTTGCAGTAGTAGGTTTGGTCGCCGCCTTCTTGCGTCCGTGTGAGTTGTGGTGTCTAATGACTTCGTCTGTAGCAGCTCACTCCTTATTCTGAGACATTCTCTACGGTGGTCCCTGAACATGGTCTGCATGCTCTAACAGTTGTGAGCAGTACACATTCAAGTGCACAGGGATACTGTGATATCCGGTCCAGACTGTAGTGGCTGCTGAGAGAAGGAACTCCTTCCCTTCAGAGCCTGTGAACATGCCTTATACTTGTCCAGTAACTATCAATAAGACATTCTGAAAGATCAAAAAACAAAAAGAAATATATTAAAATAAGAAATTTGGACATGGTGGGACATGTCTTTAATCCTAGCGCTTGGGAGGCAGAGGCAGATGGATTTCTTAGTTCGAGGCCAGCCTGGTCTACAGAGGGAGTTCTAGGACAGCTAGGACTACACAGAGAAAGAAGCCCTAGCTTAAAAAAAACAACAAGAAGAAGGTATGCATATGCTATAATGTAGATGTTCTGGTGTAATGATTAAAAAAAGAAAGAAAAAAAGAAAAGAAAGGCGAAGTGGGTACCCCTGACAAGGTATGCCATTAACCAAACATGCAACCCGCAACGGAGTTAGTGCAATGGATTTCTTGGGGAAGCGCGAGAGCAAAAGGCCATGATGGAGCAGCGGCATGAGAGAGGAAGGTAGACAGACAGAGAAGAGGAAGAAGAGAGGCAAGCGTAAGAGAGGAGCAAGATGAAGGAGAGGAAAGACAAGGCAAAAAGAAGCAAGAGAGAAAAGAGACAAGAAAGGACAGAAGAGGCAAAAAGAGTGAGCTGTGTCTGGCAGGAACTTTCAAGGCGCTCACGTGTCCCTAGCTGATGATGGAAAGGCGCCTGGCGATGACGTAACCACTCTGGCAGCAGAAGCAGGCCGCTGCTGTGGAAACGAACACTAACACTGAGTCCTGGTGCCTGGTTGGAATCTCACCTAAAAATCTGACTGCAGTAAAGCACAGGTGCCTGGATTCCAAAGTTTTGACGGTGGAGGCCAGAGGTTGATGCCTTCCTTCATCACGTGATTGCCTTATTATTTGAGACAGAGTCTCTCATGGATCCTGAACTTCTCCGATTTTGCTCTCCTCAGACCAGCAAATTATTAGGATCCCCTTGTCTCTGCTTCCTGGCTCTGAGGCTGTGGGTGGATGCCATCACCATAGAGATTCAAACTCGGGTCCTCAGGCATAGCAAGTTGCTCTTACCCACTGAGCTATCTCCTTACCCCTATAATCAAGGCTAAACAAACAAACAAACAAACAAATCCACAAACTCCGGACAGGGAAAATGATGGGAACATGGGAAAGGAAAGGAACCCCTTGCTCCAGGGTCAGGTTGAAGTTGCTTACTAGCTGGGAGTCAGAAAGTCCATTACAATTGCATTTGTTTATAGACTGACGATACACGAACACTATTCCTTTCATACCTAGATGTTTCAAATAAAAATGTTAAACTAATAATGAACCACGTGTAGGGTCTAAGTGTATATGGCCTTCAATTCCTTTCCCACAAAGAGACCCTCAATTTGGGGGAATCTCCTAAACAAGGCTATAAACTTTGTTCACAATGAAAATACATATTAGTTCCTGTATTTGGTGCCCTCATCTGACACGGGTATACCTTATCATCTGTGATGATATCTAATGCACCTCAGGGACCAACTTGGGACCTCACTGAAGCTCCTTAGCAACCTTTTGAGATGTGACTTCAGAAGACAATAAAGTCATAGGTTGTAAGGATGCTTTAGGGCAACCTCTTTCTAGAGGGCCCCACCTACACTTGGGTGTGCCTTGCCCTTCCCCAGAACACTCATCTCTTTCTTAACTCTGCTTAACACCTATGCTAGATTTTCTTCTACTTAGGCTGCAGCTCTGCTTACCGTTCTGACCTGTCCTGGAATTCTCCCTGCATCCTTGTCCTGTAATGAGGCACTTACTCTGGCGGGATGGTGCTCCATCCAAGGGAGTCCCCTTGAGCCTGGAGACTCAAGCTGGCAACTCAGCACACATGCTCGAACAAATGGGCCAAATTCCAATGCCAGAGCTAACCATCTCAGTAGAGTAGAACAGCATGAAATAATTTTACACTATTATCCATACCTCTAAAGGCATCTGAATTTCTATAACACTGAATCCAGTGATCTGCATATTCACAACCGGTTTGTGTAGATTGACAAATGAGGCAGACTGTCTGAAATGCTTTTGCCTCTTAGTTCTAAAGAAACATGCAGGGTTTTCTAGTCTCGGAAAGAAAGAAACATAGGTAGCCAAAAAGCATAAGGCAAGGAGTTCTATGTTATCTTAGCTAGGAATAGGTACAAGTTTGGAGGCCTGGCAGAAACATTGGCAGTTATCTGGGTCTGGTGGGCAGCCTTGCAAGCCATGTAAAGGATTAAAGTGAATTGTGAGTTTTAAGGGGAGGGGCTGTGGATCCCACTACCATTCCATCTTATAAAGTTACCATAAACAGTTTAGCTATTAGAAATTGGAAGTTGCTAGTGGTGGCCGTTTGTCTGGTGTATGTTGAGGACAGAATTACAAAGAAAGGCAAAGGAGAGTCGTTGGTTTTCTCCAGAAAATTTGGAGCAGATGAAAGACATAGGCAAAGGCAGGGGTAAAATCCAGCCACCAGCTACCTGGTAATTGGTGTGTGTGTGTGTGTGTGTGTGTGTGTGTGTGTGTGTGTGTGTGTGATGGGTGAATCTCTGCCCCTACAAATCCCAGCTCTTAAGATTGCCAGTTCAGTGGAAGGTTGAAAGAGTTCTAGGCTACAACTAGTGGAGAATCCCAGTATTCTCAGCCAATCTCAGCTGGGGGAAAGCTCTTGGAATCTTGACTAAAGAAAGTTCCAGTGAGCTCCAAGTCTAACCAGGACACCTGCACCTCTGAGTTAAGTCCACAGTTACCTTGTCCTGGCATTTTGTTATGTTTCATATGTATTCTGGTTGAATGCAATATGACCTCCCGCTTAGAAGGTCAGACTGTCAGAAAAAGACAGCAAAGTGGGAGAGAAAAAGGAAGAAATTGAGTGGAAGGAAAGGTTTGTCTGAGAGAAAGAGGGCCCTGCCAAGAACGTATGTGAGCCTGGGAGGTTTGTCCTTGGGTGGGCTTGAGACACTCGTGGGTCATTTTGCCTATCCCGGGTCTTGGGCACAATCATGTTAGATTATTTAAGAGCAGCTGTAGAGAGCCTAAAAGTACAAAGGAAAAGAGGCTGGGTCTGACCTTAGGTAGGACCATGTTTATTAACAGTAAGCGGGACTTCCGGGGGGAGGACTTCCATCACCTATGGGTGTGAATGGCCATAATGCCTACAGAAGATGGCGTGCAGCCCTCCACAGAGGCAGAAATGACTTCCTGGTCTGAAAGGGAATTTGGGAAGTATAATCTTTTAGCAGGAAACTATCAGATGCAATCACTTCATTCTTTCTAAATAGCTTTAAGTTGCAGATACTGCCATGGTTCTAGACAGTGACAATGATTAGGCCTTTGATAATTTACCTGTGGCGGTTGATTTCCTTTGGACTACGCCTGCTGTTGTTGGGTACTTGGGCCTGGATACCCACAGGCTCAGTTTTCCTTGTATTTCAAAGCAAGGAAGACACAGAAATTGACAAAGGAAAATAGATTTATTGAGTTTGGTCAAATGTTGTGATCCAGCTGCCCTCACTCCCCCTGACTGATAGTGGAACTTCCTTGTGGTCAGTAATTGACAAGGATGTTTGTGTTCTTTCTGACCGGTGGGGCTCCACAGAAGGAGTAGAGGTATAAAAGGTTGCTGGGCAAAATAAAGATTGCTGTTCTTCCACCTGAAAAGAAGTGTCCGAGCGTGTGTGCCTCAATCCCAGCACCCTACCCCCACCCCGCCGCCAGTCTTGGCTATCCAGGCTGTGCTGGCTGCAGCAGTCAAATGGTGGGTAGTTTCCTTATATGACTGTCTAGTTTATTTATCTCCATGTCTGTGGCCATCTTACAACTTGTAGAAGACCCTAAGTAAGGCTAGACACATGAAAATGTAGCTTTAAAGCAGGCCGACCACCCTTTGCTAGAGGGAGGAAGGGGGCTTGAGTCCCAGGTCGTCCCCATTCTCTATCACAGAAAGAGATGGATTGTGTTGTCGTTGTTTGGTTTTTGTTTTGTTTCAATTCAAGTTCTGGTTGAGGAAAGTGGTATCCTAAAGAGCTGCCATTAAACAAAAAACTTAATTAATTCATTCATTATGTGTGTGTGTGTATATGAAAATACCCAGTGAAGACAGAAGTAGCCATCGGAACCCTTTTAACTGGAGTTGCATGCATTACTACACCACCCAATGTGGTTGCTGGGATTCAAACTCTGGTCCTCTGAGAGAGTAGTAAGTGATCCTAAGTGCCGAGCCATTTCTCCAGCTCCAGGTCCTATGTGTTTGGAAGAGGAAAGAGTTTCAGGGCTTTGCCTTGGGTAGGATTCCAACCTATTCCAGACCTGGAAGAGTTCTTTGTCCCTAGGTCCTTTGTCCCTAGGTATGGCATAGAAGCCTTTAGTATCTTTCCTTTAAAAGTCAGCTTCTGCCAGGTGGTGGTGGCACATGCCTTTAACCCCAGCAATCAGGAGGCAGAAGCGGGAGGATCTCTGTGAGTCTGAGGCCAGCCTGGTCTACAAGAGCTAGTTCCAAGACAGGCTCCAAAGATACAGAGAAATCCTGTCTTGAAAAAAAAAAAAAACAAAACAAGCAAATAAACAAATGAAAAAGTCAGCTTTAGCTTTGACTCTTGTATACCTGTGAGACATACAAGTGCTTCCGTGGAGGAAGGTGATATAAAGGTTAGTCTGAGAGCAGAAGGGAAGGGTGCATGTGCCTCTTCGTCAGGATGTCTCCTCTTTGCCTGAAGCTTCAGTGTAAGATCACAGTTAATACTAGACAACGCCTTAATAGCAGTCAAATCCCTTAAGCTAAGTTTGCTACCTGATTGGGAGGCAGCAATGTATTAAACCTAATTCTGGCTCTTATATTCAGAAATGTGTTAGTGATAGTTGGCCTCCATCTTGTAGACAAGACTTTCAGACAAAGGAGATTTCTCATTCCAGCACCCACAGGGCTAGAAAAGCACACATTTCTACCAAGGCTGTGACTCTCCCAAAGAAAGCTCTTCCTAGACTCTTCAGTATAGTGCCTCAAAGGAGACTTTTAGAAAATATAAGTGGGCTTGACAGATAACGGCAAGACATAGTTCAGAACGATAAATTTTACAAAAGGTTACGCTGTATATTTTAATGCAGAGATGGATAACAACATTTAAGACTCAGACGGGTGAAACAGGCATGCACATGGATCCGACTTCAAAGCTCGTTTTGCACCATGGCTTCTGAAATCTCAGGCACAACATGTTACTCTACGATAAAGAATCCATTAGCACGTGAAGAGTTCTTCATGCGATAGAAATGGATTGCTTCACTTAATATCTGAGAAGAAAAAAATTGTGTTAGTCGTTAAACATGAGGGAGCCTGACGGATGGAAACAACCTTCTCAAAGACACAGAGACGCCTTTGAAGAGGAGAGGATGAGAAAGGAAGGCTGCACAGAGCTCACTCCCTCTGAAACTGGAAATTCACCCTACCGAGGCGGTACAAGGCATTCCTTGACTTGGTCTGGCATTCACCAGCATTTCAGGAGCTCAGATTATAAGCAGTTTGGTTATTTTTCTTTTCCGAAGCACCTCCACCTTTCATTAATTCAAATTCAATAAATGAAACACTTCTCCCCCCTCTCCAGATGTCTAGCGAAATGAGTCAACATTTTGCCCATTAAAGCTACCTGATTGTAAAGTGTCTCATTCCCAATCTGACAAAAAATAAACAAATGCACTAAATTAGAAAGGGAAGCGCAGAGATAAAATTAGTAGGCAGCTTCTATGAATCCTATGTGCCCGGGAAGCAGGTGAGAAAGGCCCCTCAGTCATGCTTGCAGCAAACCGGGAAAAGTACGGCAGCTGGGAACATGGTGATTAATTAGTGGTGTGCTTTTCATATCAGACATATGGATTTGGTTCCCGAACAATCTGTCCCAGGTGCTGCGTGAATGATGGGAAGAATTGTGTGTCTGTCCCCCAAGACACGGCTGCAGAATTTGAAGCGTAGCTTTTAGTTAGAATTCTGCGATCTTAAAATAAAGCAGAAAGATTTGAGCAACAGGCCATGAAAGTAAGTCCACAGTGCAATCGGGGTAGAGCGAAACTTCTCTTTCGCTGTCGTCATTTGCCGCAGACAGGTGAGCCTTGAATAGCACACAGTGATCTGAATTGCAGCTTTAGGATGGAAAGCTTGCTTTCAAAGTGTATTGTACTAGCGAACAAAAGGCCTGGGTACAGTGGGCTTCCGAATTTTAGTGTGCTTAAAAGGTGCCTGGGGTACGAATTAAGGGGTAAACTGTTGGGTCACAGTCCTTCTGGATTCTGACTCAGAGTCCGGCACTATTACCTTGAAGAGTACCCCTGAATGACCCTGATTTTGTAGGTTTGGGATTATGTTAAAAGCAAAGTTAAGAACCACTGCTTTTGTGCTTTTTCTTGGAAAAAGATGCTGCCTGCTAGACGATTGTAGAGTTGTGAATCTCATTCATTGCCTAATATTTATTGCATAATCTGTCCTGTGCTAGGCTAAGGGACTAAAGTGACATTCAAAGCAGCTAGTCGATAATTAGATTCAGGCAGCAGATCATCTCAGGGAGAGAGGGAGAGGCAGCCATTCACCGCAGCATCACACAAATAATTGCGAAATTACACCTTAGGTGCGTTCTATTACAAGTGGCGTACAGTGTTACAGAAGTGGGAGAATCAGGAAGATAGGATGCATCTCATTAGCTCTGCCAGGGTAAACAGAACCAGCTTTCAGGTTTAAATTCCACAGGCTTTTGTCTCACATCTGGCCCCTCGCATAGCGTGCTTGTCAGCATGCTGCCCCATCCGTGCTGTGCCACGCGGTGCTGGAAATGTATGGCATTTATGTTCTGCATGCCCATGCTGAGATAGCGCGTGGGGGCTCTCAATCACAGGCTACAACCTGAAGTGTTTTCTTTGCGACGAATCACACAGTCCGATGAAAGAACTCCACGTTAGCATCTGCAGGGCCTCCAGCAAAAACTCACAGGTCCTGTTCTAGAAGCGCAGTCTACGTGAAGAAAAGGTGCTGTTTGAGACCTGGATCCCAAGGACTTCAGAAATATATTGCTAAGTCATCCCTAGTCAGGATGTCCAGTGTTTTTGTATCTGCTGAGAAGAGGCCAAGGCTGTATAATTCAGCCACAGATCCAAACTGTAGGAAAAAAGAAGAGATAGATAGCAGATGATAATATCCAAAGCCCAAGCATAGCTGTAACCTTATTAAAAATTCAAAAGGTCACTGTGCTGGACAATTTCATCAGAAAGTCATTGCTTCGAAAACAAACTACGCAAAAACAATTAAGGATTAAAAGAACTCGTGACCTAGAAACTGGTGACCTAAAAACTTATTCCTAACATTTTCTTGATGTCCCTTGGTGTAGGGGGTCCTTTTTTCTATGTGTTGCTTTCATTGGTTGAATAAAGAAGCTGCCTTGGCCTTTTGATAGGGCAGCCCTTAGGTGGGTGGAGTAGACAGAACAGAATGCTGGGAGAAAGAAGGCAGGCAGAGATAGCCACCATGGAGCCAGCCACCAGGTCAGACACGCTGATTCTTTCCCGGTAAGCCATGACCTCATGGTGACATACAGATTATTAGAAATGGGTTGCATCAAGATGTGAGAATTAGTCAATAAGAGGCTAGATATAATGGGATAGGAAGTGTTTAAATGAATACAATTTGTGTGTTGTTATTTCAGGGTATAAGCTAGCTGGGCAGCGGGACACAGCCTGTCGCTCCTCCATACTACAGTTCCTGTACTGAGTACTAGGCTTGCAGTGGAGAACAGGAAGCGCAGGCAGCCTGCCCTCAGTGAGCTCACTGTCTCTTCCAGACACAGTCAGAGACATTTCTTACATGCCAAGCACACTTTGGAAACCAAATAGATTCCAGTGTCCATTCTAGGAGACACTGCCTCTTAGTCAGCAGATAATGACTGATAGAAAGCACTCAGACCTCGAAGCCTGAGACCTGACGTCTGAGCTCACCTCTGTTGCTTGTGTTTGTAGGAAATTGCATGAACAATGTGGAGCCTGTTTGATTAGCAGATCTTTCTCTGGGATGCCAATACTTGACTTCAGTGGGATAATTTGAGTCTGTGCAGTAATTTCTCCCTGTGGTGTGTGTTTTGTTCTAGGATGCCAACCCATCTCATTCTCAGTGAAGAACTTACCTCATTTTACTCAGTACCTGTGTAGGAAAGAGGAAAGAGGATCGCATCTCATATGCATGTTATCTAAGATGCCCATCTGTACCAAGATTACCTTTTTACTTTCCTGTTCCTTGTCAGCTTTGAGTTGTGAATTTCCTGGTGTTTTGTTATAGTTCTCTGTCACCTGCTTTATCACATAATCTGAGCTTCTCTATGTTTGTTGATCTATGTCCTCCCAGTGGCACATTTTAGAATCCTTAAGAGAGAGAGAGAGAGAGAGAGAGAGAAAGAGAGAGAGAGAGAGAGAGATGAGAGGCAGATGTGAAGCTCTTATTTGTGTTCAATAATAGTATCCTGCATTTAGGAAATTGTTTTAATTTGAAAAGTACAAATTAATTTGTAATTACTACTATATACTACTTAAAATACAGATGAACTGAGGTGGAGAGATGGCTCAGTGGTTATAAAATCTTTTAAAAATGAAGAACAGATATACTTGTTTTATCAAAAGATTATAGCATACAAATACTAAACAATCCAAAATCTAGCAATTTGCTGGTTCCAGAAGAAACATTAAAATTCTTGTTGCACCTCTGAAGATGGGAAGGTATAGTGGATGGTATACTTCTCAGCTAAAATATAATTTGCAGTAATCTTTAGGTTGTTTTACTTATTTAAATCATAGCTTACATGATATAAAATACAGCAAATTTTATTTCTTAAAGTAACAACACAGATCTCTAATTTAAACAGTTAATAAAATAATTTGATATTTTGAAGGCAGTAGTTATCTTATTTTCACCTAAAAAGTAAGTCTAAATTGATTACTGCGTAGAATCTAGCTAGCATTCTGTTTATAAAGATTCCCATGATATAGTCTTTATGCTTTCAGTACATTGGGCATCCAATCTATTGTGAAAATTTCATTACGGCTCTTTCTGTGATGAAGAACAAATTGTTTTCAATCGTCTTATTATTTGATTGTCTGAGTGGTTCACAATTCATGTTCTTGGTGAAGCAAATGCAAAACAGAGAGAGGAGGAGGGGAGTGAGGAGAATGTGGAAAGGAGGGGGAAGGAGAGGAGGACATAGGAGAGGGACCAAGGGAAAACAAAAACGGAAAGACATTCCAGTTTACCCTCCGTCCTCAAGACTGCCTTTATCTCTTTTGTCATTTATTTATTTATTACTTTTGAGGTTTATTATTGTTGTTGTTGAGACAGAGTGTAGCTGTGAGACCAGCCTGACCTTAAACTCACAGAGCTTTACCAACCTGCGCTGGAATTAGGGGCCTCTGCATAAACCACCACACCCAGGCAGCCCTAAGGCTGTTTTTAACAACAACAACAACAACAAGTCATCTCTGATTTGATTCTCTTCCAGGAAAGATTTTAAATAATAAATGTGTGTAGTGTGGGAAGGGTTGGTTTTCTGATTTTATATATAAACCAGAGTCTTTACTGAATTTATTTTTGAGGTTGGTGTGTGAGCTCTAAACAGTCATTCCTTGGAGGTTCCTTCTCAGCGGCTAATTTTATGAGATTTACACCTGAGAGGTCCTACTTCACCCTCTCACCTGTGGAGGTGTAGTTCCGGGTCCCCTGCTCCTGCACCCTCGCACCTGTGGAGGTGTAGTTCCGGGTCCCCTGCTCCTGCACCCTCGCACCTGTGGAGGTGTAGTTCCGGGTCCCATGCAGAGAGATCTCTGGACACTGTTGACAGCACTGACAAACTCTGTGCTTAACCGCCTTGTTCCCCAACTCCACAAGAATTCTGTCCCCCAAATGTTGTCTCATATAGTTTTTGCAACTGGCTCTAAATGCTTTGTATTAAGAAAGTCAGATACTGAAATATTAGAACACGATGTGTTACTTTAATCTACAGGCTAATTTGATTCTATATGGGATAATTGGTCATCTATGCCTAGGCAATGTCACACTTTTTCTTGTTACTATTATAAGACCATAATAATATAGTAAGATTCTTCATTAAAGCTCCAATGTGGACCCGTAGGTTACTGAAAACAACTAGCTGGGTACAGAGAGAGTCCCAGAGATGCCATAAGCATCATCCATGTAGGACCTCAGGTGATGTTAATGCCAACAAAGTAAGAAGGCACTAACTAGTGTCATCTCCAATTCACAGGGGAGAAAACGGACACAGACAAGACAGGATAGTAAACGAGCAACAGAGCTCTCCAGGATGGCCTGTCTGTAAATCACGTTCCTAATCACGTGGCATGGCCTCGCTGGGCTGTTCAGTAATTTGTAGGAAAAAAAATAGCTAAAGTTGTTGGATGTTTTAAAGCTCTCTAAAGGGAGGCTTGTTGATATGGCTGAGCAGTTAAAAATGATTGCAGATTGAAGACTAGAAATTAGATTCCAGCATCTATATAATAAGCCAATGTCCCTGCCTCTTGACCTTAGTACCAACTCTGAGACTGGAGAGGGGAATCATCAGGACTTTCTGGCTTCCACTGAAACAAGGTGTCAGCCCAAGATTCAAGGAGAGACCCTGCCTCAAAGGAATAGGCAGAGAGCCATAGAGAAGAACATTTAACACACTCCTCTGGCCTCCACATGTCTGTGCACAGGTAAACACCACAAACAGGAGCACAACTACACACAACACACAGGACATACATTCGTACAGACACATACACATGCGCAAATTGGAGCACAAATAAGAAAAAATGTTCTTTAAAGAAATATAGTTCAGGGGGCTGGAAAGATGGCTCAGCGGTTAAGAACATTGCCTGCTCTTCCAAAGGTCCTGAGTTCAATTCCCAGCAACCACATGGTGGCTCACAGCCATCTGTGATGAGACCTGGTGCCCTCTTCAGGCATGTACGTAGACAGAATATTGTATACATAATAAATAAATAAATAAATATTTTTTTAAAAAAATTAAAGAAATATAGTTCGGCAGGTGCATCAGGTTGACTTGGGGTTTCTTTGGTTTTCTCTGCTGTAGGGATGTCCCTCTGCATTACAACAATTTTCAGCCTAGACAGCAGAGCTCACACACTTAGCAACAAACCAGTGATGCAGACTCCACAACCTTTAGAGGGGGCCATTCACATCAAAGAGAAGTTTCCCAGACAGAGAGCATCCCAGCAAATGGCGCCTATTCCGTGCTGTAGTTGGCAACACTGAGCATAGTCTGGGCATTATGGTGTCTTCCAGTCTGGGAAAGTACAAGGGTGTTCGTGAGGACTGTGGGGGATGAGTTTACAGGAGAGTCTCTTGAATTTCTTATTCTTTCTTATTTTTAGAAGGCATTTTTTTTAAGGCTAATGACTTGGTTCCTAGAAAACGTTCAAAACAAATGCATGCCTGCCTTTGTAAGAAGATTAGATAAACTACAATATCCAGGCTAGGCGAAGAAAGCCTGTTTTCAATTCGCATCCATGTTCATGTTGTCTGGAAGTGGGTTTCTATATAATAAATGCACAGTAAGGCCAAATTTGTTTTGGGCATTACTAAAGGCAAATGACATCTACGTGAAATGGATGCCGGCTGAATTTCTAAGTAGGTCAACTATGGATTCACTATGGCCCTTAAATATCAGCAATGATTGTGCCACAGCGACCTGGTGATTACATGCCACCATCCTCAGCTCCTTCTATACTGGCTTATTGGTTGAAACCACAGGATAGTCAATGGATGAAGTCTGCTGGGTTGGGAGGAACTGAAATAGCATTAGGAAGGGAAACCAGAGGGAGTAGTGGAGGTAACATTAGGAAGTATAGAAAGCTAAAGCTGAGCTGGGCAGCTCTTCTTTTCACCCTACGACATCAAGTAGATTATTACTTAGACAAAGGTACACAGAGAAGAGACTTCAGCCAGAATTCCCTGACTTTCTCCTGCACGCTAGAGTGACTTGACACAAATTGCCTCTAATCAGACTCGGCTACCACATCAGGGCCCTGAAACAGGATAAATAGGAAGAGGGAGCCTTAGGCTAAAGTGTGAGTCTTGAGCCCAGGGAAATATAGATGTACCAGGGAGTTCAAGTCCAGACAGTCAGTAAGTAACTAGATCATGGATGGAATCTTAAAGAAGCAGGAAGAGAGAGGCAGAGAACTAGGACAAGGGAAGTCCTGGGAAATGGCACCTGGCCTAGTCTTCTTAGTGTGCAAGGGGCAGGCACCCTGGCAGAGAAGGAGTGGGTGGGACGGGTCAGTAGAGAGCCAAAGAGAACACAGTGCTGTGTGGCTTCCGACACTGACAGAGTCTTGTGTAGTGATGACACTATATATAGGATGTATGTGTATACATTTAATATAATCTGCTTGTATAATTTTATTGTGGACCTGCATATCATATTAGGCTGTATTTTTTTATAAAATATAATGGGGCAGTGTGTATGTTGTAAATTATTATTTAAAATAGATACATTGGCTATAAAGAACAATGAAGGTAGTATGTAGGTGTTTTCACCAGCAAATCCTCTAGCACAGAGCACTCCAGACTAGAGCAACTGAGAGCAAGAAGCCATACGAGGTGGTAAAGGAATATAAGAGAGGGAATTGTAAGTCCCAACTTAAGTCCTGACTTCGCTATATTCCAATGGCTTTGGGTAGCCTTATTCTCTGCACTTTCACCTTCCTGACCTCTAGGCTTAAGCAGGGTGGCTAAGATGGGCTGTAAGGTTTTCTCTACTTTAAAGAGGGCGGACACTTAGATAAGTACAAAAGGTGGCCCTCCCCCTACCATGGGACAGAGTATGTATGTTTGTATTTATTTATGTATGTATATAAGTATGCTTATGTATGCACACATGTATAATGTATATATGTGTCTATACATACATGCATATGAATATGTGTATGCGTGCATATGTGTATATATGTATGTGTCAATAATTCTAGCACTTCTCAGAAGTCTATCCGTGAGTTCTTTCTGAATCTTAGGGTGAACTCTGAGCTGGGAGCCTCTGTAAAAGGTGAAACAGCAGAGGATCTGCCTCTGAGAAGGGCATATGAGGAGGCCGGGAGAGGTGGAGGGTGGGTATTGCTAGGAGTAACAAAGGAAAAAGCCACCGCCCTGACTGAGAGGTCGGGACACAGTGAACTTTGCTCTTGATCAAGAGGGCGTGCTTGCAAGACAGGAAGGACACTTGTTTTCTGTTCTAGGCCAGGTGGGAACTGAGTCTTTCCCCATTGTCTGGGAGTAGACTGCTTAACTCTACTGGCTAGTCTGAAGAGAGTTGGCCCAGGGAAGGTAGTGGGAGGGAGAGGGTTGGCTACTCTGCTTCCGTCAAGTTCCTGGAACACAACAGGGCCCTTGTAACAAAGGCTTTTTACTAGGTGGAGAGGATTAAAATATTTGCATAAAGGTCTTCCAAGGTGGGGAAGATAAAAGATTTTAATTTTTTGTTCAGAATACAAGTTTTATAGTATTTGATAGCAAAGACTCATATTGATATTTTTTACAATATGATCAAACTGTGTTGTGCTCATAAATGAATTTCTAAAAGAATTTAAAAAAACAACAAACCTTGAATCCATTTAACACACAACGGCACAGGGCAAACATTCCCATCCCAAAGGGAGGGAGGGGCACAGAGAAAGGAGGACTAGGCCCAAAGCAAAACATCCCAAGAGATCAAGCATTAGGTCCTGCAGCTATATTTGAGGAACGTGTGGCATGATGGGAGTTCAAAGGTCATAGGAGCATTCCTACTCCTCTGGCTTTGCTGGTTATGGCCTACACAGGCTATCCTGGGCTATCTGCTCATTGCCTGGAGCTTTCTTCAGCTTTGTGAGTGTCACCCTCACAGCTTCAGACACCCCCCTAGGGCCTCCCATGGGATTTCCAACACTACCAAATACTGCCTGGCTTCCCAGGCCTTCCTCTGAGATCTGACTGGATACCGCCAAGACCCTAGAAGTTTTGCACTATGCATGTTTGAAAGGCCAACACCCCATGGACACCAAGGTTTTGCAACTTCTTGTATCAGAACCCATTTGGATCATAGCAACAAAGGTCTCTGGGTATCTGCATTGCTGAGTGAGTTCTAAGGAATACGAGCTTACCAGCCCTGTACATTTTTGAATTTGCAAAGGGTGAGGTCTGCCAGTTTCAAAGATGCCCTGAAGGTATCTTTCCGTATGTCACAATGTGAAGTTTTTGATTTCTCTTTAACAGCAGTAATGCGTTTAGTAGCCACAACTTTCTTGGCCTCAGCTTCTAGGTTCCTCATACTCTGATTCCTGCTGTAAGTCAGGCTAAAAGCAGCAAGTGATACCCATGTGTCTTACTTAGGGCTACTTTTTCTGTGATGAAACGCCTTGACCAAAGAAGTTTACACTTCCACAGTATTGTTCATCATTGAAGGAAGTCAGGACAGGAACTCAAACAGGGCCAGATCCTAGAGGGAGGCAGGAGCTGATACAGATACTATGGAGGGATGCTGCTTACTGCCTTACTCAGTCTGCTTTCTTATAGACCCCAGGACCACCAGCCCAGGGACAGCACCACCCACAATGGGCTGGGCTCTCCCTCGTTAATCACTAATTAAGAAAATGCTCCACAGTCTTGCCCATATCCTGATCTTATGGAGGCATTTTTTTTTTTAAATTGAGGTTCTCTCTTCTCTGATGACTTTAGTTTGTGCCAAGTTGATAGGAAACTTTCCAGTATACCCATGCCATGGCCTGAATTTTCTGCCTAATTGATTATCCCCTAAGCTTTAAATTCCACATTACAAAGAGTAAATAAGTTTATTGCCAGAATGTAGCAGGAATGGCTTCTCCTTCCATTCCCAAGAGAGTCTTCGTTTCCATACTGTGGTGGTTAGAATAGGAAGGTTACTATAGGCCCATAGATTTGAATGTTTGGTCATTAGGGAACAGTAGTACCTGACAGGAATTAGGTGTGGCCTTGTTGGAGGAATTGTGTCACTGGGGTGAGCTTTGGAGTTTCAAATGTTCAAAACAAGGCCCAGTGTGTCTTTTTTCTGCTGCCTGAGGATCCTGAAGTAGAACTCTCAGCTACTTCTCCAGCACCATGTCTACCAACGTGCCACCATGCTTCTTGCCATGATGACAATGGATTTTAAACCTCATTAATTGTTTTCCTTTAGAAGAGTTACTGTGCTCATGGTGTCTCTTCACAGCATAGAACCCTGGCTAAGACACGTGTGAAACCACATGAGCCTGGCCTTTCATTTCAACATCCTCAACAGTGTTCTGACTTTTCAAGGCCCCGGCAGAGATGCTCCTCAAGTTCTCTTTATAGCACTTGAGGTTTTTTCAAGCTCACCTTTCTAAACATTTCCAAACTCCTCCTGCAAACCAGTCCCAAAGGCTTCGGAACTGTATGATCAGACACAGGAACAGCAAGAAGCCTACTTTTGCTACCAGTTTTCTCTGCTTGCATGTCCCGTCGCCATGAAAAGAAACGTCCGAACAAAATAACTCAACAGAGGCTGGGTTTGTTTTGATTTATAGCTTTAGAGATTGTGATCCATGCTTGGCTGCCTCCGTTTTGTTTCTGTATCTGTGAAGAGGCGCAGGAGAATGGTGGGAGGGCGTGATGGAACAAGGCTGTTTGTTCCATACTAAAGGGATGCTGAGAGTCTCGGGGCTCCCATGTCCCCTTCAAAGGCATTCATTCAATCACCCAGGCTCCCACCTCCTAATAGTCCGTTTGCCTATGAACTCATCAGTAGGTAAACCCACTGATGAAGAGAACACCTTCACAGTCCAATCACATCTGCACAAATTCACCAGCTGAGGACCTAGCTGGCAGCACATGAGACTATTTGACAAACCTAGTGAGAAAACAGTCTTGTGTGAGCCAAGGAAAGGGGGCATCGGGAGAAACTCGGTCAGCTGACATTGTGAGCATATGATGACACTGAACACAGACCTCTAGCTTCCAAAATGTGAAAAATATAAATACCAGTTTCTTAAGCCAACTGGTTATAGATTTTTTAAAATGGTTGCCTGAGCAGACTAGTCGTGTTCAAAGTAAGTTTTGTCAAGTCAAGTCCAGTCATCCTTTTGTTTCTCTGTTGATCAGCCCCTAGATATACCTTTAATATATGCTCCTTACAAAAACATTTTTTTCTAGTCTAACACCTTTAGGGAGGAAATATAAAATGTTGACATTTAACAGGATTCTATCTAAACAGCATTGTAGTTAGCAGTGAAGGGTTTTCTTGGAGTCTTGGAAGAGCGGATGGGGAAAATTCATAAATGGAGTTGACGGTCCCATCACTTTGTTGGTGGAGAGCCACCTTGTTGAAGCATTAGTGCCAGAAACATCTGCTTGAACTCACTCGTTTCCTGATGATGGTCTGGATTTAAAGCAGGCCTCTTTGACATGACAGCACGGCCTGGAGGGTCTCACAGAACAGTGCTATGGGGAGTGCGTGTTTCAAAGAGGGACCATACTCATGTGTGGATAAGTCAAAACAGCGATCAGGCAGGAGGAGAGTACACAGTAAAAGAGAAATGAGGAACAAGATGGTGCTAGTCCACTTAACGGCCATCGATACCTTTTTAAAACTTTCAAATCTTATGAGGTGTTGAGTCTAGGTTCCTTTAAAACACAACAGCCAAAACTAAACCCTGGCAGAGACAGGGTCATCCTATGTGTTCAAGTCTGGTTTTGAATTTCTGCTCACAAGCAATCCTTCTGCTTCAGTCTCCCAAGCAGCTGAGACTGTGAGCATGCCCCTTCAGACTAGCTTACATTCCAGTGACATTTTTGTTGTCATGGTGGTGGTGTGTATGTTTCTCATCCTTCTTTGTAGTCCTGGGGATCATAGGCAGAGAGTCACACGTCCTATATTAGCAATGAACACCTTGAGCCACACACCAAACCCTTGTTTTTTGAGACAAGGTCTTGCCACAGCTTAGGTTAGCTTCAAACTCATGATCTTCCTGCCTCTGCTTTCTGACTGCTGAGCTTATAGGCATGTGTAAACACGACGGGCTCCCATTTTAGAGGAGTTGAAGATGGGGTCTGAGTCTAACTTATTCAGTTGTGACTGGATCGAATTCATCTGTCTTCTCTCTATTCAAGGCAGTTTAAGTAACAGATATTCAACCAAGGATCATGTGAATGTTGAGTTGCCATAAAGTATGAATATGAAAAAAATTTCTCACTGCAGTAGGTACCTCTTGGTACATATGTGTGTGTGAATATATACATATGAATGTTCTCTCTATAGCACTTATTTATACATATTTATATACAACATTTGGAACTTGCCTTAATAATTTAATAGATAGAAATTTTCTTCTAGTAAAATGTGTATTTCCATTAGTAAATAGTCTTCCTACTCGTGAGAAAGCAAAATCAGAAATCAGGAATAAGGTTGTTCTTATGCCTTTCTCCCTAGACCACAAGTCCCTCCCTGCCAGAGAGGCTAAATGACAGGGTATTCTTGTTGAGCTCCATCACTTGTCTGCAGAGTCAGGGTCTCACCCCTGCCCCAGAATATAGATGGATTTCCTTTCACAAAAGGACACCATAAACAGTTGTCCCCCCCAACTATAAAACATTTTTGTTGTTTTTTCAAAGGCTCTGTAGTCATAATTTCAAGGAACCTTCATTCCCTTAGGAAAAGAGAATTAATCTTGAGTATGTGATAGTGTATGCTATAATTTTTGCATGTCTTGTCCCTTTGCATTCTCAAAGTTGAGAGAGGAACCAAGGGGCTGGATTTAAAGATGGACAAACAGACAAGGGGAGGTTGCTGAGCCTCACAGGGCCACAGAGTGAGTACATAGGCTGCCAGATCTCAATGGTCTTGGTCAATAATCCGGTGCAGGCCTTTATTGTCCCTTGTCTGCTGTTTCTCAGAGCCCATGTCTTTGTTTACGAAGACTACTGTGGTGTATTACTGTAGTTAGGGGCTTTATCAGAGATGGGAATGTATTGTGCAGTTTAGAAGCTGGGAAACCCAATCAAGGCTCTAGCAGCTTGAAGTCTAGCGAGCCCTTCTTCCTGGTTCCTTGGTGGCTTTTCCCTAGCTGTGCCCTCATGCGGCACAAGGGACAAGGCATGCTCCATGGTCCCTTTTTAAGGACATCGATCCTACTCACAAGGTGGCACCCTCATTATGTAAACACCCCCAGCATCCCCATCTCCAAATACCATCACATTAGAAATTAGGTTTCAATACAAAGCTTTAAGAGGCAAAGCTTTTGACTTATTGACTTCCTCAGGATGGTTGTTACGAGTCTAAGCATACTCTATACACATTAAACCACCTTTAAGTTTGCTTACTAACATCACAACAGATTGGATAGAGAATTTTTCACTGGATTTGGATAAAATATGCAAGATAATATAATTAATTTTGTTTTAAATTTTGATTATTAATTTATTTTTACATCCCAGTTGCAGTTTCTTCTCTCTCCTTCCCTCTGAGTTCCTTTGCCCCTAATCCACTCCTCCCCTGTATCTGTTTAGAAAAGGATAGGTGTCCTGTGAGCATCAACAGAACATGGCACATCAAGTTTCACTGAAGCCTAGCACCTCCCATGAATTAGGTTGGGCAAGGCTTTAATGAGGATTAGAGCTCCAAAAAAAAAGAGTTGGAGGCAGCCCCTGTTCCCACTGTAAGACGTCCCACAAGAGGAACAAGATCATATGGCTTTAGAAACAGCCCCCATGGCCCTTATGGCCCTTGACAACTGCATTTTGAAGGACTCTCAGGAGGCCACAGACAAGACTTAGAGTAAAGGAGAAAATGGGTGATTTCTACAGCAAATAGGAGAGACACGTATCCTGAAGTACACTGGTGGCCTACCGGGGAAAAGGATGCTGGAGCAAGGTCAGTTGGATTGGATGCCATATTAGTTTAGTAAGGCGGCCACTAACAAAATCTCTTGTACCTGGTGACTTACTGGAAATGTGCCTTCCACAGTTTTAGAGGCTGGCAGTCCAGGCTCAGAGTGTTGGCAGTGAGTGATGCTTGGTCTGAGACCTCTTCTGGGTCTGTAGATTGTTTCCTGCTCACTGGGTTTTCAAAGGCTCTGTCCTTCTGCACACACATGCTTGCATGTGACTCTTCTTTTAAGGACATAGGTGATCTTAAGGTTTAATTTTATGAAGTTGTTTTTTTCCTTAGCTACCCTTAGTCACTTGAGAAAAAAAAATACTTATTCTGTTTCAGAGACAGCAGGTCCTGGTGAGGAAGGCATGGCCATGGGAGCCTCTCAGAGCTGTAGTGGTGGGAGGGTGATCTGCCAATCAGAAAGCGGAAAGGATGAATGCTGGTGTCAGCTGACTTTGTCTTTTCCACTGCTTACTCAGCTGGGATTCCCAGCCCATAGGATAGGATCACCCATATTCAGGCTGAGTCTTCCCTTAGCTAAGCTTCTCTGGAAAACACACCCATAGGCATGTCTCTCCTAGGTGTTCCCAAACACAGTCAAGTTGACAATATAGTAATGATGAAAAATTTCAGCTTCAGATAGTGTCACATTCTGAGAGACTTGGAGTGAGGACTTCAACATATGGTTGGGGCCAATTTTGTTCATAACAGATGCCTTATACACACACAAACACAAGAACACACACAAACACATAAATTCAAATGCCATCCTTTAGAGCTTGGACTGAGGTTCATGGTACCCTCATGGCATAACATCTTAAGAGTCAGGTCTTTTTCAAAAAGGGGAAACTAAACCCACCCGGGGACCACCAGTTGGAGCACCTAAGCCATCTGTCTAGACGCCATCGGCAATAACATAAACAACTGTTCTATTAATGACCCCCACAAGAACATATGCTAAAGAGTCTGTTAGCAGGTTCAAGGTCTGAAGTTGATGGCTACCCAGGTGTTGCGGAGGTCTACACTATTCAAATGAAGCATCTTTAGGAACCACAGTGAAGACAGCACTCCCAGAGATTTCAGGAGTGAAAGGGCATGTTGCCCTCAGATAATACTAAAAACATATCTGGGGCGTTGGCAGCAGTGATCTCAGTTTGAAGCGGTAAGGCAAATGTCCATGTGTCCCTGGATAGCAATGATTGCCTTCAGTTACTTTTTTTCAATTCCTAAGGTTTACTATAATTATCTTTGACTAGAAGCAAACCACAATGCTAACATCTCAAATTATAGGTATTAATTTTTAATTCATGTGCTCCTTCTATGGAGGCGAATATGGAAGAATCCAGGGTAAGTAACAGCAATATGTGGCTCTCTGTAATTCAAAGTGGAAAACAGCTGGAGAAGTTGTTTACAGAACTGAAAACTGATTAGATTATGTGCCGATAACGTCTAATGAAAGTGTGATGTGTGCTATTTCAAATTTTCCAGAAGCATCAAGATGTAAAAAAAGTAACATGTGAATCCAAGATACAATGTTTGCATGTATGAAATTTTATATTCATTGCAAAAACTCATTTTCAATAGGGAGACTTTGTCCTTCTTTAGATTTCATAGAACTAATGAGAAGAAAAATATATTCATGAACTCGTGTTTTTCAAAACTTAAAGGCTTTTATAATAGCTGAATGAACTGGTTTTTAAACAAAAATGCATCAATTAAAATTTAAACTTAGAAAAAATGTGGTCTCAGTCACCGCAGACATTTTCAGTGCACATTGGCTACATGAAGCCATGGTTAGAGCAGCTGACGGCAAAGTTTTAAATACAGTGGAAGTGGCTGAATAAAAGTAAAGAAGTATAACAAAAAGAATGGATAAGGCTAACTTTTTTCCTTTTCCTTTCTGTTTCTACTTCATATATACGTTCATGTATAGTAGATAGGTAGAATATATAGACACATACAAACAGTATATAGTCCCAAACTACCCTTTGCAAAATCTGGGTGAACTTTTTCATAACAGCAGCGTTCACGCTTCATCACAGAAGCAGAAGCAGTGGTGCACACACACGCAGAGCGAGCTCAGTGCAGTGCAGATATCAGTGGCTCCTGAGATTGCAACGTGCCCTCCTAAGATGAACAACCATTGCTCGTGTTTGGGGCAGTGCTTGTGGAAACAAATGTGTGCCAGCATTCAGAGCAAGGTGTAACCGTACAGTGATGTACAGCACACAGTGTGTGTGTGTGTGTGTGTGTATGTGTGTATTGTGTGTTTGTAGTTAAAAAGTACACTGTGGTATGCTGTAAGGGGCCTCATTGACAAGTCTCTTAAGTGCATAATTTTCTTTTGTGCTTGATTTGATCTCATGCTTTGTTTATCACAGTCTACAGAGCAATAAGAAGTGTGTGTGTGTGTGTGTGTGTGTCTGTGTGATTACATATTGTTGTACCTACACATCATACAGCCTAGGTATGTATAGTAAGCTGGAGTGTCTGGGTCTGTGTATTGTGCTGAGTATATTCTACGATGCCTGAACCATCCCAAATAATTACTTGCCAATGCATATCTTAGACTGTTCTAATCATGAGGCAAGTGTTATTAGAGAGAGAGAGAGAGAGAGAGAGAGAGAGAGAGAGAGAGAGACGCTGCAAGAAAGGGCAAGCAGCAGGAAGAGGAAGGAGCTGAAGCTTCAATCTGCAGGTGGACTTTGCTCTGCAGAGAAGCCCCTGTTTGTCATTCTTTACACCTCTCTACTAAATGAGTCAGGTGCAGGTAGATTATAGTGGATAATCTCATAAAGAACTGATTACAAGTTATCTGCACATACAAAACCCTTTAACAACAACCTCAGAACTAGTGTTGGATTGAATAATTTAATTCCAGTTGGTTGAACTGGTTGATTATACCTGGACCTAGCCAGGGTAACACCTTGATGTAACCGTCACGATGAATCATACACAGGAAATGCTCTGCCACCCAGACACCGGTCTGCGTTCCTTACGGAAGTCTTCAACTTGATTTATCGTGACCATAAGATTTTTTCTTTCAAATAGCAGGTACCAGAAATTATTACTCTGCTTGATAGATAACTATTAAAAAAAAATCGTACCTGTTGAGCACTAGGCTTGCAGCAAAGCCTACCTTGCAGTCCTTACTCCAGACGATTGTAAGAATATCTAGGAGAGAAAAGGCTCCATGCTGGGTAATCTCCGTGGGAAACAGTAAGATGAACTAGTCATAAGGGCGATGTGGGGATAACTGTACTGGAGAGATCTGGAGCTCAGTGGGTGTTCCCGAAGGGGATACAGGGGTGTTGTGTGTGTGTGTGTGTGTCACTGTCACTGCAGGTGTGCTGGCTCCTGTGTGTTGGCATTGATATTGAGTGCTTTCCTTATTACTTCTCCAACTTATTTTTCAAGACAGAGTCTCTCTCCATTTCAGCTGACCAGACTGGTCAGCCAGGCCCTGGATCCGTCGATCTTTGCCTCTGCCTCACTCAGCACTGAATCCCAAAGGCGTATGATCGCACCAGGCTCTCTACACAGATGCTGGAGGGCCACACTCAGGTCCTTGTGTACAGCAAACGAACCTTATCCTAACCTTCCAGACCAAGAGAGCATTTGGATTGTGGGATGAAACCAAGTATAAAGTGGGTGATTGAGAATATAGGACTATAAAACAGGGGGAGTTGGCATTTGAGATAAACAAAATAGTTAGGCTTTTTAAAATGCACAGTGTACCATGTTGAAAAGAAATAATAAGTTCGAAAAGGTAAGTTAAGGCCAGATGTTGGTCTCTGGTAAGTGGAAGGATGTGAGCTTCATATCACAGACCATGAGGAACTGCTCAGAGCTCTCAACAAGGGTGAGCACACGGGAGGACAGGGTCTTCAGCAAAATACTCACGGGGCACCGCTAGGCTCAAGCCAAGGAGATACGTCAGCGGCTTGTGCCACACGCCAGGAAAGAAAAAAAATAAGATCTTGAATGAAGCTGGGGTGGTGGGAATAAGACGAGCATACTTGAGAGATATTTTGTGAGGAGAGTAGGCTGCCCTTGGCCAGGGGAAGGATCTCAGAGGCAAAGGAGGGCAGATGGGAGCTACAGTGTGATAACGCCAAAGCCTGGTGATGTGGGAGACACTGAGAGCAAAAGAGCCTTAGCTGAGAACATCCAGAAAGGGCAGTCAGCCGCCCGGCCTGCAGCATGCCCTTAAGTGCCTGAACAGCTCTTGGTATGAGCCTCAACTCTCTGGTCAGTAGTAGAGTTGCTGAGGTCTCCACGGTGTAATGAAAGAACAAGAATCCCGGTAGTGGGTGGAAGGGAGTCTTTTCTCTTGACTTTAGAGAACTCCAGGTTTCTTTCAGGGAGTCTCGCCATGGAAAATTATACTCTACAGAACGGTGGCTTTGCTAATGTGCGGGGCCCACTCTTGGGGTTCTGAAGTAGGTCTGTGGTAGAGTCTGAGAACTGGGCACACCGCTACGGAAAGCTACTGCCCAAGCAGAAGCCTGATGCTGATGTGTAAACTGTCTCCAAAACAGACAGCCACAGGAGGTTTCCTGGTTGTGCCCCACTACCAGACCCTCCCTGGAAACCGCTCCAGGATTCACTTGTCTGTCTGTATTTGCTGTTGCAAAAGTGTAACTCCAAACCGTTGCTGTAAATTAGTTCAGATCTTCTGATGTATGCCTGTCTAGGAAAACTACAACAACAATAATGTAGACTGTGTTTGGACACTTGGAATGCACTTATCTTTTGCACTGTTAGGATTTTTATGGCTTTTGGTATGATTTTTACTCCTGAAGTTCAGGTTTCCTAGAGTAGAAAGTCTTTTTTTTTTAATCATGATAGAAACTCATTGACTGTTACCTAACATGTTACTGACTTAAACGTTACGTACAGGAATTGAATTGACATAAAAGATTGCCTGGATGTGGTGGCATGTGCCTGCAACCTTAGCACTCAGGAAACAGAGACAGGGGGATGACAATTCAACGTCATCCAGGCCTTGTGATGAAATCAAACTGAGCTACATAGAGGGGTTCTCTCTTTAGTAACAAATGGCTAGAGATATAGCTAATTTGTAGACTTGCCTATATGAAAGGTCTTGGATTTTATCCTCAGAACTGCCAAAAAGTGAATAAGTTTAGAAAGGAAAGAAATAGATAAAAATCTGAACAACTAAATATAGCAGCAACATCTAACTGTCTACCTTTGGAGTATTACAGCTTCTTCTAGGAGGGAAAGACACATCTTGAGTTGTAAACTAGTGCCACCTCCTTTATTTCAGCCAAATCTAGAATGCCATTGCTCTTTCTTGAGCATGGGATTTCTCAATGTAAGAACTGCTAACCTCCTGGTCTGATCAGTCCTTTCCTGTGGGGGAGGGCATCCTGCACCCTGTGTGACATTAAACAATGCCCAAGATTTCTGTCTACTCTACACCAGCAACACAGCTACACTCCTATCAGGAAAGTAAAAAATGTTCTCTAGACATTTCCAAGTATCTCAGGGAGGTCATAGCCATACCAGTCTGACACCTACTGCTCTAGCCTGTGCCAATCTGGTCAAGGTAATCTTTTGGTTTCCAGAGGTTACTATAGCGAGAAAACTGAGTTTTGTGATGCATGTGATTTTTACACACTTCATTTGCTTAAGGAATGAATGTTGAATATCAAGACTTCCAAATCTAATATAGGAGACCAATATGTATATTTGGAGCTATAAAAATAGATATTATATATAATTCTAACTTCACATGCAGATATCAAGTACAAACACACACACATTAAAAAAAAAACCATGCAAAGAATTAACAGCTTTTCAGGCTCTCATGGACTTTTGAAAATTAAATGAGATCTAGAAATTTTACTTTGGAGAATCAAAAATAAAGAAAAAAATGTAGTAACAACAGGAAAAAACGTTGCTTTTTCTTTTTCCTAAGTTGTTCTTTTACCAATAAAGACTTGCGGTGAAAACCTAATAGATCAAAGAAGTGGCAAAGGAGCGACCAGCTGACTTTCTCTCCACTCTTCCCAGACCAAAAGAGAAGCTGAAGAGATCTGCAAGTCTCCCAGTTCCTCCCTCCTCCTTCTGGTGCCTCTCTTTGGTATCCTGGGTCCTCCGCATTCTCTATGACTAATTCTTGTCACCTAGTTGCTGGCTCCACCCCCTGATTCAAGGTTAACTTTATTAACACGGTCACAGTGTCCCAGTGCGATAAGTATTCCACGACAAACCATGGAAAGTTCAGGAAGAAAAAGGGAAAGACAGGAGTTAACGGAGGCGAGAGGATGACAATGCCGTCTTCCTGTGAAGACTGACTTCCTATAGCCAAACGTGCTGCTGTTTAGTGGACACGGAGAAAGGATTCCTTCTTAAATAGACGCTTCTGTGTAGATTATTTTAATCTTATATGAGATGATTCTCTCTCCCCCGCCCAGTTTGTGTATATGGGTATATGGGTATTTTGCCTACATGTATGTCTGTATACCACATGTGTGTCTGATGCCCACAGAAGTCAGAAGAGGGCACTGAATCGCCTGAATCTGGACTTATAGATAGTTCTGAGCCTCCATTTCCTCCTGGGAATTGAACCTAGGTTTCTTGGAAAAGCAGTCAGTGCCCCTAACCTCTGAGTCATCTCTCCAGCCCTGCTTCTCTGTTGAAAATAGGTCACAGGGATACAGCTTAACATTGTGTGTAAGGCGCTGTGTTGGATATTGAAGGCACCAAAGTAAAATAGCGTGTTTGACTGTTTGCTCTCACACCCATGTCTCAGTTCTTATGTATTACAGGGAGCTGCGTGTCTCTCAGCAGCTTTGACCAACTGAATCGTGGATGAACTCGGTTAAGGAAGATCAGACCAAGGCAAAAGAGCCAGAAGTTGTTGGGTTGCAATTTTGGCTACAGCCGTCTGTCTTTAAAGGTTATCATTCCTGAAGGTGACTTCCCCACCGTGGTCTCAGAACCTAGTTTTTAACTCCAGCCGTGGATCTGGCCGGGTGGTTTTAGATTCTGGCGATCCGACTTTATTTCATTCTCCCAGCAGTCCCAGATGTGGGAAAAGCTTTCACCTATCGCTAGACTCTAGGTTGTTCGTCTCGTTAAGCTAATTGCTGTGTCAACTTTCTTAGAACTCACACAATGATTTCCCTCTATGAAATCTCTCCTATCTGAAGCACCCAGAGTGATTCAGTTTGCCTCAGCAAATATTACTTTATTATCCAGTGGGGCAGACTAAACATAGAAATAATTTTCATAAAAGTCAGACTCAGTGGAAGATGAAGTGCCCTGGGCTTTGTGGTGGCGAGGGCAAAGCTGGGGCATTTAGGAGCCTGATGGAAAAGTTTCCCGGTAGAGTTGAACTTTGAGATGGTCCTGAAAGAGAGCAGACATTCTTGGCAAGCATAACTGAGGATAAAGAGTAGGAGATATGAAAAAACACAAAGAAAACTGCAGTTTTGTACTGAAAAACAAATAAGAAAAGACAGAGAGAAAGAACTGAAACTCACCTTGTGGTGAGACACTGAGCTAACATTGCTGGCGGGAGCCACGACTGCGCTGAAAGCCGCACATCGTCAGCTTGCCCACAATGCTGAAGAAAGAGCGGATTATTAAAAGGGATCTCGGCATTATTAGTTGACATTAGTTTTTCATCCTCCAATGGTTACTGGGTGTCTAGGTTCTGGAATATACTGCGGGAAAGCAACAGTGAAAATCCTCCACAGACTGGATATGTTGGTAGATTTGCTCACCGTCCACGAATAATGGTCATCAGGTATAGCTCTAACTTGAACCGGAGATGGCATTAAGGGACGGTAAGGGCTGAGCTGGGACAAAAGGTACAATAGTCAGGGAGCGTTGACCATAAATGCAGTCTGCAGTAATTGCTAGCTCAAACTAGACCACTCTGTTTTAAATTACAGATGCTGCCTCCTGTAATATTCAAAGCCTCTTGTGGGGAAAAATAAAGGAACCGACAGAAGTCAGATCAAAGACAAGACCGAAATAAAATGAAAAGTTGTTCAATCAAAATAAATGCAGGCTCCTCAAATCAAACATGTTGGTTATGACTTTTTTGTCGAGATAGCAAGTTTCTCTTCTCTGTAGGATGGTCACTGTGACTCTAGATTCAGTCAAAATGGGAAAAATAAATAGAAGTATCACTTTCTCCTAAAACCTCAACTTCCCAGACTTGTGGCTTTGCTTGCAGGTTGATATTTTGTTTCCTTATGGTGTCCATGTCCCCAAACTCTACTATATAAGAAAAAAACAAATCTTCTAAATGTCGTAGTATGGAGTTATATATGCCCTGCCCGAACCATGAGCATCTCTGATCTTCCTGCCCTGGTCCCTCACTGACACTTTCATTCCGAATCACCTGTATCTCCCCGTTTCCTTTTTAAATACTCACCTACAACTGTGTCATACCCCACAACACTCTTGTCTCTCCCTAGTCACGTGGGTTGAATGGAAATATTCCCCAAACGCTCATGTGTTTGTCCGTTTGTTCCCAAGCTACAAAGAATATCTTTGAAAGGTTGTGGAACCCTTAAGAAGTGGAGCCTTGCTGGAGGAAGCAGGCCACTGTGGAGCAGGCTTTTTGGGTTTGGTAGTTTACCCCCACTTCCTGTTCAGTCTCTGTTCCCTGACTGCTGATGCCATGTGCCCTCTGCCATGATGGATCCTCTCCCCGTGAATGTCCTTCAGAAAGCTGCTGTTTCCCCCGTGTTTTGTCAAGCAACTATTAAAGCAATGTCTATGCAGGCTTCTTAAAGTGCTTCTTTCTGCATTTTTGACAATAAACATGTATTTAATTAATAACAATTCACCTATAAAAATATTGAATTTTGGTTTGGGGTGGGTTTTTAGGTTCCTTTCACATATCTTTTACACTTCACTCATAAAAAAAAAAAAGGCATCCGACCCGGTAATAAAACAAGCCCAGTAAATAAAGATCAGAATGATAAACTATCAAGCTGTGAAGCTTTTACATCTCTGAATATCTCTGGAGACTGAGGAAGATGCCATGTTTTCCCAAAAGACCATGCAGTATTCTGAAAAAGAGAATGTGTTCCACATTGCAAATAGATTCTCTTGCAAACAGATTAATGGATTTTTGTACATTTTTTTTTTACTTTAAATGGCTGTACAAGGACCAAATACAAGATATTTCCTAATATACCAAAGCCCATTAATTTAGCAGGTGCTGATTTTTTCTGCTGTATTATCATAATCTAAGCTAGTGCAGCTGTGCTGTAGTGGCTTCCGTGTCAGGGAATTCACACAGCAACCCCCAACCCACACACATCTGGAAGGTACCATCAGAGGCAATGTCACAATGGTGGGCACTGCCCTTCTAACTCAGCATCTTGGCCCTCCTTTCTCTAAGAAGATGAGATATTTTAATGACGCAAGAATAAAATGAGCTAAGCAGAGTCTCTCTTCGGCTCCCGTAGCACCCGGATTCTGGAACCAGTACAAAATGTTCCACATCAGAAGCCGTTCCTGGAGCTTGTGATGCCCCTTTGGGGACGGAGCCAGCCAATAAGGCGTGGTGTTCAGAATCTTCCTCCTTCACGTCTGCTACACCACTGCCTCATCACAGGACACTACACTCGTTGAGGCACACGAAAGGAAAGAAGATATTTTTCTGACTTACGCAACCGTGCACAGGGGAAATTTACAGATAGAATGTGGTTAGAGGTGGGGTCTGGGATTAACGCCCGCCCCCCACGGACACCTATTTGAGGAAATCAGCTTTGGTTTAACTTGAACAAGGAAGCCAGTGTGGTACCTCCCTGAGACTTTTAAAGGATCTTCTCAAGTGGCATTTGCAACAGTGAGATTTATTCAGCTGTGACATTCTGCAGCGACTGATCCGCTCAAGAGGTGTTCAGTGACGGGCCAGGGATTGGATGCTTTGGATTTGGGCCAAACCTATTGGAGTTTGAGCTGATTAGAACAATCCCAGGTGATGAGAAACAAGCTGTGTTATTTATGATTTTTCTTTGGTGTTCATAGAGGGCAGTTTGCACTAGAAATACATAGAGGTTGAATTTCCTAGGTTTTATTGTTTTAATTTTGGGTCAGCTGGCACTCCATTAAGTCTTTTTGGAATTCATATCAAAGGGAGATAAAAAGGTACACTAAACCTATTTTAACAGAGAAGTGGATCATTTAAAATGAAAAGCTAGTAAATTTTATTTAATTCTCTCACACTTCCAAGACTCTCTCAAATGTTTGACTGCAACCAGCAAAATACATCGACTAAAAAAATTAGCATGTCATTCTTCTTTTCCTGTTTTCAACACATTTTTAAGGTCAAGTCATTTTTGCTTCCCAGAAACTTTACATTTTTAAATTTCCTTATTATAATTTGAAGGCTAAGGAGGAAAACATACTCTAAAAACATAAGGAAATCAACCTGAAGGATAGGATTTGATCTGTCTTGGAGATATTTAATACCAGACTGAAGCCACACAACCCGAGACCGTAACTGAGTGGCTAGCTAGCTTCTGCAGTTCTCCACGTGATTCCTAGATGTCGAGTTAAAGAATGGGGGAGGCATTTAACAGTGCCTGGCAAGATAGTCAATCTGTTTAAAATCTAATTGTGCCCATTATGATAAAGTCATATGATTTCTTTCTTGTGTCATATCATACTGGAACCTACTAAGATACTGTTTTAAACCTTTTTCTTAGTGGAGCTACCAAATAGAACTGGCTATCTAAGTGACTCATGAATATTAATGTGTATAGTGTGCTCTGATTAGAGACTTAGCTTCAAAATCAAAGGGTAAAGTACAAAATAAAGCTATTTTGCCTTTATTACTGTAAGACATAAAATTTTGTTTTGAATGAAAATCTTTTATGCAACTTTATGAAATTCTCTGCAAACCTGGGGAAGTACAGTATGGGTCTATTGAGCACCAGCGCAATTCAACAACAATGGGCTCATTTTCATAGAAGGAGGCTTATTATAATTCCAGCTGCTGAAAACTTGCACAGCTGGATCCTGGTTGCAACACAGAGCTCTGATCCACTGGTAAAGAAAAAAAAAACAATTTAAACTTGTAATAAAAGGCCCTTTCTATTATTTTTTAGAAACCTGTTGTCTACCAAAATTCACGTGTGCAACTGAATTTAAAGGTAAAACATGACCAGCCCTTCTTTTAATGCACTTGTACCCGTCTAAGAAAATTAAGACAGAAATAGCTCCACAGTGCAGCTTCTTCTGGTTAAAATAGAAGACTTTGGAGAAGGAATTCCTGTTTCAAAGCCAAGTGCTAGTATTTGGTAATTTGGAGAAAGGCATCATTGCACACACGGTGGTGATAAAGGGGTTCTGACTGATCCTTTAAGGGCTGGTTCAGTAAGCGGTACCCAGGCAATGGGAAAACAGAATAAAGAAAGTTCTCTGGTCTTATTTTACCAAAAAAAAAATTAGGGGCTTATGAAAAAATTCATTAATTAAACAGTCTTAAGCCTATCCGTCTAGTCAAGATCGAGGATAGAAGCAGGCTGTGGCTCTTCCTCTTACTCCATCCAACAGTAACAATGGCGACCACTCACAGAGGTGTTTTACAGCCATAATTTCATTCTCTGTGTTCTCATCACAGTCTGACAGACATGAGAATTGATCACTGTTTTGGTTGGCTTTGTTCTCAGCAGGGTCTCGCCATGTAGTCCTCCCAAACCGGCCTGGAACTTATCATGTACCACAAACTCACCTCAAAGTCATGATCTTCCTGCCTCAGCAACTCAAGTGTTGGTATCAACTACACACATCTAATTGCTCACTCTTTAAGTAATCTTTGGCCACTTTTTCTTGCTAATATTCCATATTCAACATGTCACTGAATTCTGTCTGCTGAATTTTTCTTCAACCTCTACTGTTACAACCCTGTCCACCTGCCATGGCCATCACCTGCCATGCCCTGCCTTGAACTCTTCCTATAACTCCCCAGTCTCCTTATCCAGTCCCTACCTAGAGCTTAATTTTCTGCATAATAACAAAAGTAACCTTTCTTCAGAGTTCAGGACCAGCATCTCAGCCCACTACTCAAAATTCACTGATGGCTTTTTCAAAAGCCCAAGAACAAAAGCAAACATCCTGATAAAGGATTATATGACCTGTACACCTTGATCCTGACACACTCTCTCTCTCTGTGTGTCTCTGTCTCTCTCTTTCTTCACCTCCTGCCTTTCTCCGTTCACTCTGAGTGTTACTGTCATGGTGGATCTCTTAGCAATCTTCTAGTGTGATCAACATGCCTGCAACAAGCATTTGCACTTAGTTTTCTCTCCCCCTGGGATGCTTATTCCATATCCCTTTGGTCACATGGTTACTCTCTCTCAGCTGTCTCTTAACAGAACTATGAGATAACTCCAATTCATCCTCCATCTATTAAGAATGACTTGTCTAAAGAGCAAGTGGATGGGGATTCTTCACCCCATTCATAGTCCTTTTACAGTTTCCATACTTTAAAATGGAATAATATGCTTACAGGATTAGTATTCAGATCCAGCAATTCTTTCAGCCTAATTATCACGTACTTTTTGTAATAAAGCTATGCCAAGTCATTCATTATTCTATTACCTGCTAAACCTTCCAGTGCACACTTGCTCTTTGGTCTGTGCTGTTCATCCTTCCTAAAGTGCACTTGCTTCTCTCCTAAAGAAGGTCTAAGCAGGAAACAAAAAGAGGAGGGGGTTGTGTGTGGAAGGTGGCCATGATTTAACCTGTGTAGACGAGATGCGGTGAGAGGAGAAGAAAGGCCCCATAACTCAGTGATGCCGGAAGAAAGGAGGAAGTCTTAGTGTATAGCTCTCAAATGCCTGACTCCTTTGATTTGTGGAGATGAACTGGAGAATGTAAACAGAGGTGGAAAACAAGAATAGAAGGGTCAGTCCAAGCGCAGGTTACGGAAGTCAGAGACCTGTGAGGATCAGGTTCTGAACGCTGAACTTAAGTAAGGTAGTCTATGTAAAGTCCCTAGAATGGTTTGAGGCACAAACAGGTCCCCAAGTTGCAGCAATTATTGTAAATAACAGTAAAGATCTAGTGTAAGATTGCATTCAAGTTGTTGCATTAACCTTTCTTTGGGGGAAATGTGAACAATGTCTGCTCACCTCACACAGGGCACTAGCAGCAGACTGAAGAAATAATGGGACCTAGGTCTAAATTGGCAAACTGATGAGTTCAGCTGAGCTTGCAGGAGTATGCACGAGGGGTGGCTTACCAGCGCATGGGAAACTTACAGTCAGCTAAACCACTGAAGGAAATCCTTTCTCCTCCAGTAACCGTAATCACTTACACAATGTCGGGGAGAAGCAGAACTTTGCCGCCCCTACACTCCCAGGATGGAATGTCAGTGGGTCCAGTTTTCGGCAAGTCTCCTGCTGGTAATTACAACTAAGAGTTCTAGAAGGCAGCATCAGTGAATGGAGAACAGCGTTCTGCCACACAAAGAAACAATGTAATGAAATAAAATTCTCCAACCCGGAGTCTGTAAAAATGTCTCCTATCCAAATGGTAGCCAGGCTGACCCTTCTTAACTCCAGAAATCAGAGGCCAGTCATATTTGAGGTGAAATGGCCTCCACCAGTGTAGACCTTAGCTACAAAGATTCAAGTCGTGGCCAAGGAAATGCCTTCATGGATTGCAGGACATTGCCTGTGGAACATGTTGCGTGTCAGAAGTAGAATATTAGTGCTGGCCATGTATCCAAAATGTCTGCGCTGCATTAGTCCCTCTACAGCCTTCACTTTAGAGACTTATGCATGCCTAGTATATGGGACTTTTATTTTGTGAAAAGGAGCTGAGTTTACAGTTCTCCTAAATACTGTGATTTCTGCATTACAGCGAGTGACTGTCAAGTACAGTTAGGATCTTTGGAGAATGTTTAGTCAAGTAGATGAATGATTCTTGAGAGCTATAAAAATAGAACTTGCCCTGATTAAGACGGTACTGGAACTTCAGAATTCAATTAGAATCTATGCAGCTAGAAAGCCAAAGATGGTAGCTGTACAGTGATCAGTCATTCTCAGGCAAATGGTTTCTGTTGAGTGAGGGTACTGAGAAGCTAGAGAAACAAGGCGGGTGAATACTATTTGGCACTCCCTTTGCTGACTTTTCTAAAGGTCAGAAGTTCACATTTGATGATCCATACGCTATCGTCTTCATGTTAGACTGTTGGTCATCCACACAGCAGCCTTGATAATTTAGCTGTCTCAAAAGTTGTCTACAAGGGGACAGACCATGGAATTATCAGAGATCAGAACAATGAAAAAAAAACACAAGGCTCCATATCCATAAACAAGACTCAAAATGGTGATGCTAGGTCCTCCTAAAGATGAGGCCCTGTGCAAACACACAGGTTGTGTGCCCAGACAGCTGGCTGGGGCTGCAGTCAATGCAGGGAAGACTGGGCATCACTGTTTTATACACACTTTGGTGATGAACATTTAATAGTTTAATTACTATAATCCTCCCAACATCACTTCAGAACTCCCTAAACTGCATTCCAACTTCTCTTGGCCAATAAGAGTTACTTTTTTTCCTAATTATAAGGATTAATTGAATGATATGTTAGAGAAAAGTATATTGTTTCATTTTTACCTCATATGTACTTCATTTTATCACATATGTACTTGATTTTTTTATATAATGCTTACTGTAAATTATGGATACAGCGAAACAACAGTGGCTGAAATAATACCCTGGTCTATATGGAGTTTAAATTCTTTTGTAAATTAAAAATAAATTCCTGGTTTTCATGTGCATGCGCGGTATACATGTGTATGAATGTCTGCATGTATGTGGGCACACACATGTGTGGGTACATATGTGGGGGTCCAAGGCTGCTATTAGGACCCATCCTCCATTGTTCCTCAGCCTTATTCTTTGAAGCGTGGTTGTTGGTTATATAATGCACAGGGAAAATCATTACTGCTTCCATTTATTTCCTATTATCCTTTGATAGCCTTGTCCTATGTGCAAGTGGACATATGTTGGGTCCATTTCCTTGTGATGTCCTTCTTGCTCAGTGAGTGCACACAGGGAACAAGGAGCAGGTTAGGATAAACGCATGGTGCACACACGCTGTTATGCAGGTCTACATTTCTCCTCTCTTCCCATTTTTTCACCGTTGTTTCTTCCTTTCCATAAAAGCGGGGTCACTGCTTTGCTACTTGAGTTGACAGGATGTCCACCTGTGATTTTACATTTTGTGTGTCTCATGCACATGGCACAGTCTCACAAATCCCTCCGGCTTTGCAAGTGTTTCACTTAGAAAAGGTTTGGCAAGCTCGAGGGAGGTTTCCTTTCCTATCATCCCCCAGCCTCAGCCGGTGACCATCCTACAAGTATTAGTTATCAGAAAAGAAGGCATGTGCTGCATGTTTAAACTTTTCTCTTATAAAACTGTGTTTCTTTCATCATTGGTCAGTTCTGCATTCTATCCCAATAAAAAGAGTATTACTTTAGTAAGAGATCTGCCAGGAATGTTACACTGTCAAGTAGTGGGGAGTCTTCAGTTCTACTGAAGTCAAAGAAATGATTTTCAGGCTACTTACGTGCTTATGGCAAGGCTATTCATACGCTCAGTTCTCCAAAATAATGTGCTCGCTTAGTCTGCAGCAATTCTTATCAGGAGAATCATAAAAACAGCCTCTATTTCTGCAGCATTTCATTTCAAAACTGACCTCATGGCTTGTGGCCATCTTGTTTCATGCAAGCATAGCTCAGGAATTTATTTTTTAATAAAACATCTATTTAATTTTGAGTTAAGACACTCAGATACTTCCCCAAAAGCCTGCTGATCACAGTCTGAAACTATGCAATGTTCTTCAGAGGGTTTTGGGTGTGGATAGAGAGACACACTTTCGTAATTTTCAGTATGTCATCATCAAACAATGTTTACAAAACCCAGCACTCTGGGGATGTGTGCAGGCATTTGCAAGCAGATGTTGGCAGTCAAGGAAAACATACGATCCCTGCCTGAGAATATTCCCCGCTGTCTATCAGCTACATTTCCCTTATTGGTGTGATTGATATACCTGGTTTGTAAGACAGCTGATATCCAAAACCAAATTCGAAAACTGTGGAAAGAAATCCTCGAAATTGTCATACAAGAATCGCTTGTCTGTTTTTATGACTTTTCAAAAAAATTAAGTAGAAAAAGATATACCTTGGGGCAGTCTAACAAGATTATTGAAAATGATTGCCTTAAATTTAGTTTTGCATAATGTTTGAAAAAAATCAGGACCCACCCCCTCCATGCCCCAGTTCTTGTGATGTTCCATTGCTGAAAACATTTAGCGACTCCACAAACATGTTCATCTTCATTTCCGAGAAATGACAAATCTTTTCAGTGGAAATGAATCAAACAAGGTCAACATATTGATTTTTACAGAGTAAATCTTTCTCTTCCCGATAAAGATTGGGGATGAAGGGAAATTTCTTCAGGAAGATTCAGGGAGAACTGCTAAATTCAACTTAAGAAAACAATTTAAAATATAAATTTTTTTTATATTTAAATACATGATATTTTAAAGTATTGCCTCTAAACAATCTTCACAGAAGAACACATTCAATCAGAATGGTGACACAGTGTACTTTTACTTCCCAAACAGTTTTTTTTATAAAGACTAATTTCCATGAAATCTTAATTTATTTTCATGGTTCCTCATTTATATATGACAAAACTCCCATATATATTATAATTTAGTGATATTTCTAACTTTTATTGAGGCTCACACTATACTACAAGACACCAATATTTTCAGGAACTGATGAAGCAATTGTTGAACTTGGGATGTCAATGACCTCTCCTTTTTTTAAAAAAAAAAAAACCTGCTATTTCACAAAGTTCCTACTTTTAAAAAAGTATAAAGTTAGAAAGTTGTGAAAGTCGGAGTGAGGGTGACAGAGCAGCGAGTGGGAACATTTACTGTGCAAGCATGGGGACCTGGATGTAAACCCCCAGCACCCACAGAAGAAGTCAGCCCTGCCATGTGCACTTGGAACCATATTACGGTGGGGGGTGGACACAGACTGGCAGGGCTTGCTGTCTTCCGGCCCAGGTCCAAGTTCAGTGAGAGAGCCTGTCCTAAAGAAATAAGGCAGGAAATGATAAAACAGGGCGCTAGTGTTCCCCTCTGTCCTCAGCGTAGATGCACACTTGCACACCCACACACCTATGCACACACTCATTTGCACACGCACACAATTGTTAAAGGAGAGGGGATTCCAAGTAATTCCAGAACTTACTAAACAAAAGAGGAAAAATATGTATTTATCTTATCTTTCTTGTTCACACTGCACTTTAGGATAATCAAGTAGTTAATAGGAAAAAAGATAGAAGAATTCCAACCAATAAATGCAGGATCAATTCCTCAGGAAATCAGGAGTTGAGACTGTGACTAAGCAGAACACACAGAATATTGTGTGAAAAGTGGATGAGAGTTTTGTAAAGGACGAATCAAGCTGTCACTCAAGTGCCACTTGGTGAGACTCAACATCGTGACAAAAAGGACAATCAGATATTCTGTCCCTTCTGATGTAACAGAAGTGGCGAGTACAACATATAAAA